>NW_017386007.1:313687-403720 GCF_000237925.1 Schistosoma mansoni | reverse complement strand
GGGCGTCGCGGGTGCGTGCGATGTCCGAGCTTCCGTCCCCCCCCCCCCCCCCCCCCCCCCCACCCCTTACCTTAACATGATTTTGTTTTTTTAATTCATTAACTGTGTGTGTGTGTTTGTGCTTTTCTAGGTTGCTGAATTATTTCATCAAGTCGATGTGATATTTATTGGTAGTTTATTAAGTGTACAAAAGATTATTATCAATGATAAACGTTGTTTTGAATTATATGGATATGATATATTAATTGATAATAATTTAAAACCATGGTTATTAGAAATTAATGCTAGTCCTTCATTGACAGCTTCTTCTAAAGAAGATTATATATTAAAAGTAAGTGAATTTATATTTAGGGTATTTTATAAATAAAGATAGATAGTGGCTAGCAGTGGAATCGAGGTTGAAACGCACATCCTGGATTATACTACTAGTCATCATACATCTAAGCTTATACTCCTTGTGACTTAGGATAATATCGAAGAAATCCGCACAGAATGCACATATGCCAATATGAGAGACTGATCAATTGCAGTCCTAAACATCTATGGGAAGATTCAAACAAACAATATCAAGTGAATTTAAACTTTACCCCATTGCACAAACAAGCGGCTATCCGGACTCAGTAGCTGAGTGGATAACGTGATGGCGTTTGAAGCGAATGGTACCGGGTTTGAGTCGCAGAGTGAACACCAACTGTGGGATGCAGGTGCATCCAGCTGACGAGTCCCGAATAGGACGAAACGCGCGTCAAACTGGATTCCACTGCTAGTCACTATCCATCTTTGCTTAAAATGCTTGTGACTTAAGACAATATCAATTAGAAGTTTAAAGTTTGATTTTTCTTTGTCTAGCATTTATGAAGTATCAATCCTACTTCTTTTTGTCCAAACAACATTCAAAGCTGTTTTGATGAGAAAAAAGTTCTTAATACACAAATCAACCATTTGATTTGCTTCAGAACCTCCCTATTATAATAAAATTACAATTAGCACTTATTCTCCGAAACAAGTGAATCAGAGTATCCTCATTGTTGAGAGATATCAACTCACTGAAGACAATTGGTGAACGGTTGCTCAAACATCGTAGATCGGTTGAAGCTAAACATTAACACCGTTGGATGCCGGCTCAGTGGTCTATCGGTTAAGTGCTCTGGCGCAAGACTAGGAGGTCCTCGGTTCGAATCTCGCGAGTGCGGGATCGTGGACGCGCACTACTGAGGATTCCCACCATAGGACGAAACGGCCTTCCAGTGCTTCCATGTTTTCCATGGTTGTCTCATGATTTCAACTATGCATATATGATTGTTTTTGAACCTTGTTTGATAGAATTCACATTATAAGGCTGATTTGCTTAGCTCTAAAGAAACAAGTAAATTGATAAATACTCACTAAAAGTGTCAATTAAGTGATTTTTTAAGGTCAATTACAAATGTGAATTTGTGTTTTCAAGTCTGTTATGCAAATACTTTTACAAATGCTACAATTATAGGATCATGTATAGACATAGTGTAATCCGATTTAACATAACCCATGAATCAAAATAGTAATCCTATAATTTCCTAATTGTCGATCATATTCATAATAAAGTTTGACCCTGAAATCAACTTCAAATAGTAACATAGGTGTGCTCTACTGAGAATTTCCAAATTAGGATAAATTGTATTGAGATAAGACGGTGTTTGGAGGTGGTCAACATAGTGCACGCAGTGTCGAGCCACCTAGACTAGTGTTCACATTGTAACTTGATCAATAGCATTCAATCAGCACTTAGAAGGACTTGACACGCACGACATTGATCACCATCCAGTGATCAATCAATTGTGATAAATTATGTGTTCAGCGCCTTTCCCCTAGGTTTTCACAGTTCTTTGACTGATATCAGTTTTTTCATAGTTGAAATCATGAGTCGATTGAAGCTAGACTACCATAGGAAACCTGGAAGCACTGGACGGCCGTTTCGTCCTATTATGGGACTCCTCATCAGCGCTCATCCGCGATCCCGTCTCACGAGACTCGAACCCAGGACCTACCGGTCTCGCGCCAGAGCACTTAACCGATATCAGTTTGCCTGAATGAATACAGTTCCAAATATCACGTAGCGTAATATACAGATAATTGGGGACAATCCCAATTGATCTAAGGGTTAAAATATAAAATGCCTGTTTATTTTGTTACCCTGATGTTTTCTTTTGGTCTTATGCTTTTTTATTGTAATTGTGCATGTTTATTTAGAAACATTACTAGTAGCACATCACAATACAATTATCACGTTGTTCTTTTATACCAGGTTCATCCAGCCGATGAGTCCCAAATAGGACGAAACGTGCGTTCTGAATTCCACCGCTTGGCTTTATCCATCTTTGCTAATAATTCACAACTAGGGTCTATACCTGATAGAATCAAAATTTTAATTACTTTAGAAATACTAGTGGAAGCAGTTTTGTTCCAAAAAAGCTTCTTTTTTAACATCTATTAGGGTGTCGAAATATAGAGTGTTTCACAACTTTTCTACTGCTTTATTATGTCCGCTTTGTGCATAGAATCATAGTTTGATTAGCAAAACATTAGCATAAGAATGTGTTTAAGTTCAGCAGATTAGGCTGCTTTTGTTTTCATTTGTGACTATTTAGTAAACATCTTTAGCTGGTCTTCTGAGCAAGCATACGTCTTTTTGAAATGATGGAGGAAATTTCAGTCATAGATCAATGCTTTGGGTGGTGTTATTCTACAAGCTTCATACCAGTTCTATCTAACTGCCTTATTTGTGATTGATGACCGTTTGTTTTGTTTACTGCATCCACTCTTCAATGACCATATACTTCCGTTGATCTCTGATTTTATGATCGATTGAACTCCTCCGCATGTGGTAGTAGATTTAATGTTGGTATCTCCGCTGATCACCAACTGATCTGAATGTCATGCCTTTAGACATATCTTTAGGTTCTTAGAGTTCCTAAGATTCACGATTTCGGAGCTTCTTCAATCCAATTCACACTCACGGTTTTTCTCATGTTTATCAGAGAAAATTTGAACTCAGTTGCTGTTTAAGAAAATATGGATAGTGGCTAGCAGTGGAATCCAGTTTGACGCGCGTTTTGTCCTACTTAGGACTCGTCAGATGGATGTACCTGCATCTCAGAGTTGATGTTTACTCTGCGACTCGAACCCAGTACCTTTCGCTTCAAACGCCATCACGTTATCCACTCGGCCACTGAGTTACTGTTTATTTGTAATTGTTAAGTCTATCGAAGCGTCTAAGTGACCTGATTGAGATACGCGCAAAATCGAAGTTACAAAACAACGATTTGTCTACAAAAGCGGTTCTATTATTATATAAAACACAAAAATCAATTAGAAACCTCAACTTATGAGGTGTCTAGGCGTTTAACGCGTCGTTCAAGAATGAAATAGTAAAGGCTTCGATAGTACAAAGACAGCCGATAGCTTTGTCGAAATTGGACAACAGTTTATTAACAATCGAAACTCGAACCAAGAGCAAACGATATGGAAACTGTTGCGTTTAAACAAATACACAACTGTGGATAACAGTTACAGTAATTAAGGTACAGTGATTACAATGACAAATACAATGATAAGTACAATAAACATTGTAAATATATGTGAACGTTTCCGAATGTTACAGTACAACTTGCGTTACAATGTAAATGTGGAAATTGTTAAGGATACAACTGCTACTGAATATAAATAAGTAGTATAAAACAATAAACAAAGGAGTGGAAGGAGAGTGTATAGGAACAATGTAAGACAAACTTAACAGTAATAATCAACAATATTACCACTTCAAATGTTTTTTCATTGAAATTATATGACACTTCACTCTGTGTATCACGTAAAACTGGTCCGGTGATTCCCGACATATGGCTTTCTGGTCTCACGACTTCCAGTTGTGCAACATTTCTTCTTATTTACAGCACAAATAACTGAAAATAGTTTGTTGAAGTTTGATACCATTTTATTTGCATATGATAAAACAGTTCTCCTGATTGTTGCAAATTTTTTATATAAAATCTGCTTTCCAGACTAATCTTTTGGATGATATGCTAGACGTTGTAGACTTGGAGGGTCGTTTGACAGGTTTTGAGAAACGTGTTGGCGATTTTGATCTAATCTGGGATGATGGTCCTATTCCTCCTACGTCTGATACTACAGAAGGTTGGTTGATCGATGCATTGAACATCATAAACCTGTCTAATTCAGAAAGATCATCGGAGTCATTACATGTGTTCGGACCTAATGGACTACCTAGACTTAATTCATTTCTTGGATGTACTTCAACTCAAACAGCCAGATATAAGTTGAACTCTAAATGTTAGTTTCTGAACAATAATACAAAGGTACTAGGAAGTAATATAGATATTTACCATTTATTACATTGTTTCACTGTATAAAACTTTTATTTGATATCAGAAATAAATAAACTTCACAAGATAACTTTGATATTTTATTTCCTGGGCAGTTCTAGTACGTATACAGCAATCTGGTAGGTCCTGGGTTCGAATCTCGCGAGTGTGGGATCGTGGATGCGCACTACTGAGGAGTCCCATAATAGGACGAAACGGCCATCCAGTGCTTCCAGGTTTTCTATGGTGGTCTAGCTTCAATTGACTCATGATCTCAACTCTGTGATATACAGCAATCTGTTTATTTTACAAAGACTGTTACTATGCAAATGTTTTATTGTTTTTATAGCTATTTCAAAACAGTCAAGATATTTGTTTTTAACAGTGAACACATCTTTAAAATTTTTTGAAACATAGTAAGACATTGGTAGTCAAACTATTAGCCTCAGTGTGAAATCAGTTGAGAAAACTCATTCATGTTCTCTAGACGTTCATGGCTCCTAAAGTTTCCATGTTAAGGAACTGATGCCACTATTTTATTTGACCATCCTTGTTTTTTTCCGACCCACTCATACACTATCGAACGTTGGTTGTCGAAGTAGAGGGATAAATGATCGTGTGTATGTGTTGCATGATATCGTGGATTGATGGATTTGTAGATGGCGTCGAGTCTTAATGGACTATGATCACCACTACAACGAGATTACGCGCCCAAAAACGACTTGGTTCCCTCGATAACTCGCAAAACAGAGGACTGTAATTAGTCCAGATAAAGTATATTTATTGGCGATCTCGTGGTATCGAAAGAATACCGAGACGTGCCAAAGATTGCAGGCAACAAGGGCAGAGCGTAAGAAAGTTCGAACCAAACAAGACGGACGACCGAACGAAAAGTGACTTTGATACAGTTAAACAACAACGGGTACGATTAAACAATCACTGGTACAATTGGTTATAATAATAATTGTTTCTATTATACCAATCGCGTTCTTGTCGAAAAAAGCAGGTCACTACAGATTAATTCGTAACGGATTCTTGAAAACAGGGTTTCATGTTTATTAGTTGTGATGTTTTTATGAATTGATGGTTTTCATGTACATTATATTGTGTTTTATTCAAAATTATACAATTATAGCATATGCGTTTATGGTCTCTTGCCTTCAGGCACTGATTTTTTCATAACTACCAGAGTACATTTCCGATAGAAGCTGGACGTTTTACATCATACATTGTATTCCATATCATTACATAGTCTGATGTTGCAATCGAGTCATTTATTGGATGATTGGTCGTTAATTCGAATGATATGGTGTTTGAATTCGATATGAATCGATCGAGAATCCGGTGTGACAACATATATCAAAGATTTTGACTTCATATTTAGTTTTGTTTTAGGCTAGTCGCTGAAATCAATATACCGAATTGGAAACGAGAGCTAATACAACCAACAAAATCCATGTTTCAGAGCTGCTTTTGTACTTTATGGGTCAGAGAATATACTTTTGGTTGGTTGCTGTGGTCATCTGTATTCTCACAGCCATGTAAACTGACAATTCGGTCTTGATTGTGGCCTTCTTGGAATAACCAAAAGCAACTCAACAAGAGATTCAGAGGCATTATTCAAGAACAAGTGGTGACCTGTTACACATTTTTTCGGGCGGTATATTAGATTTTGTGAGATGACATCCGTTTCACAATCCCAAAATCTTTGACTGTAGAATCATTGGTTATATCAAGACAGCATGATGTACAGTTACTGATCCCGGTGCATAATACAATCAGCCACGTGATTTAGATCCAATTGATAATTCTAATGCAAATAAAGAGCTAGTGCGCTTCTCAACTCAAATAATTAGTTTCAAACTTGGAAGCAAATTTTTATATTCATAACTTCGTTTCATGATTTCTTTGTTGATAACAGTAGGACTGAATATGATGTTTCATATTACAGGGCGCTCGGTCTGCTTTTTTCCCCGTTAAGTGGTGAAGTAAGAACGATAACTCCATCTTTCTCTCAATTGATTTATTTCACAAATTGCCAAGAGCAAGTGGAGCTAGTCAAACACACGTGATATATTTTCGTTACTCAAAACAAAACAATATATTTAAAATAGACGTACATGACAAAAAAGCTTTGTTCAAGGCCGCTTACTTCTTAGCCCATACGTAACTAAACCGTCGAGTAATGCCAGGTGACCTAAGCCGTGTTATAGCAGTGTCGAAATCTGGCGAGAAAGAACGGAGAATGAAGATGCATCGGCACTAGATCTAGACGCTCTGGTTAGCCAGTCTAAAGCGTGATTAGTGCCTGTGAACGCTGCCAGGTGCGTTTACATGCATATTGGTGATACAAAGACAAATAGTTATAACGTTGAGGAAGTGTCAGTGCCTCTAGTCCTGTAGAACAATCATCTTGTAGTAACAGAGAATGACGATCTTGAGAATGAGGCCTACTGCTTTGCGAATGCCGCTAAACAATTAAAAACCCTATGGGCTTCAGGATAGAAGTTTACCAATTTGAATACGTGTATGTTTACTAAACTTTACGTAACCTTGATGCAGTTCAAAAGTTAAAACTGCATCCAGGCTGAAAGCCTCCATTTAAAGAGTACAGAGAGCAACTAACCATGCGATTCCAGGATTCTTAGGTTTGTCATTCAGAGGGCGGTTCCAGAAACTAAACGATGTTACCCCGTCTAACATCAAATTTTGAAGTGACCTGATTTTGTTATACAGAACACTAAGAAATGGTCTTGAATTTGATTTATCCCTTCCGTTACTTCCTGATAGGTCAGGGCAATTCACAGGACATCAGGTGAGTTCAAAGTCGAGAATAAATACAGTAGCATTGTCGTACAGGTTTTCCCACCGAGTCATCGACTACCGGTACCTGTTCACCGAAGAAGTAGACTCCGCACTTTCAAATGACGTGTTCAAGAAAGGATTAGGCAATCACTAAGTTTACTGGTAAAGGACTAACGAAGACCACTGGCCTGCTCTCCCCAATGGATAAATCTGAACCTGCAACAAACATCTCTGAACTCATATTACGAAGCTCCTATCTTGGTAGCAGGCTCCATAAGTTGACCCTCTGGCTTGGGTACTTAATTTCAACTGCCAGATCATCCTTCCCCCATGATTAACCTTATGTGTGGAGCAAAAATGTCAGGTGTTATAAATGACAGACTTCTTGTGAATGGTTGCTGCAGCAAGCGTTCAACAAGTCATGAGAGATAATTTGTGGAAGGAGGTAAGTGCTATGAGATAAGAAATTAAGCTAGTACAGTATATGATATTTATGGACCATCTCAAAATACTGACTGAGAGTTGGTCTTCGTCGGCTGGTTAGTGGATCGAAACGACATTCCTATAGAAGCTAATTCCAAGGGAAGCCGATGTAAGAACTTAAGTTGATTGTTTAAGAGTTGGCTGCAAACATCTTAGTAATGTCGAAAAATTATAGCTCACGTATTCATTCACTTGCTTATTTTGCACTACATTTCCCATTATTATATTGTGAATGTTGAGAAATTTGGGTGTGTTTAAAAAGGTAACATTGCGCTCCAACAGTTCTTATCCACAATCAAAATAATTATCTGTTCTCCACTAATCTGGTTTCTTCTATCAATAAAACGAAGCGTAATCACCGACACGAAACTCATATGGCGCTGTATTTCAATGAGTAATAAAACGGGAACATATATCTTAAATAATTTGTCATGTAAAGTATTGTATACATTGTGAAGAGAGCTAAAGAAGGCCTGTTCAACGGATTAAAACCTGGTCTGGGAAAATAGCAGCTATTCCTTTTACCGTCTTGCAAAGAAGTTTCCCCTCGAAAAGTGCTACTTTCGGGTTATTTGCTCGTCACACTATGCCAAGTAACTGTCTCTCGTAACTCCCGGCAGCAATAAAATTCCGACTCTGTTATTTCCTGTTCACGGGCCTGGTGTCTTTTGAACGTCTCTTCTCACAACAATAACCCAGAATACCTCACTATCGAGTTCCAAGTGAAAATTTAAAATTTGATAAATTCTGAAATGTCAGCCAGTTATTGTCTTATTATATTCGGTTAACTGAAGCTCAAAGCCCATTCTCAGAATTACAACAATAACATTAAAAACAAAGTGTGCAAGAAATACTGCTTAATGTAAAACTGTATTATGTTGACGATTCGAAGAGATAAATCAAAATAAAAATAGCTGATGCGAGGCTTTAGAATACTGTCAACAATAGCTCATTGATATAACTTATGACTTTCTTTATATTTCACGATGATTAAAGTATAGTTTTATTGTCGCTTGAACTGTTGAGGTTAGTATGTTGGGTGCTAAGGTAAGGAATATTACGATTAAGTGTACCATGAGTAGGAGTTAAAATCTTGAAAATGTGGGACTGACAGCCAGGTGTTATCCCAATTAAGGACTTATAATCTTCAGCCTTATTTGTCAATAATTAGCACTGATAGGTTCAAAAATGATTTCAAAAACTCTTAATTCTCTGCAAATTTGTCCGTTTTTTTGTATTTTAGAATTATCACACAAAATCTGCATTCTGATTGTCTATTTTTAATTAGGTACTCCCGAGTTTTCTTCATTTGCCTAGGGACATCAGTGTACTACAGTTTTAGTTTCTCCTATAAAACAAATAATGTTCTATTGTCTCACCTGTTACGTTAATTAAGGGACCTAGAGGCCTCAATAATATTGTTTGAATACTAAGAGCAAGCTTCTTGAGTCCGATATGACCTTGTTGATCACTCCATTATAACCGCAAACATACAGTTTGCACCTGCAGATTGCGATTTTTAACGACTTCAAAGGGATCAAATTTAGTGTTTCCTGAACATAAGATAAACGCTAATAAGTTGAACAACCATAGTCATTTTATGGTTGAACCATTGTGCTGTAAATCTGGTCTCTTCTATCCACTTTTCTTCCAATTTTCTTTAACCAAGACATATACACACTCATTCACTTGCACACACAGGAGTTGTAAAAAACGTTACTGGATCCATACGAAGTGGCTTGTTAAAACGGTCAAATGTGACGTAATTTTAGGTGTCCGTAGGGTTAGCTAGATCACCAAAGTAAATAGTTTTGCACTTGCCTTGACTTCATCGGTTGACGAGGTCGCCTGATCGATCATCCACACCAAGACCTGTATTGTCATAACTAGTCAACTTGGCTGATATAATTTTCGATGCATTGGGCATTTTACAAGTATATTTCCGAACCTCTCTATTCATGACTTCTGTTTTGACTTGTTTTGGTATCCTTGATTTTAAAGGTGTAACGAATTATGACGTCTTCAATCCCTGAATCTGCGCGACATCTTTGTGTATTACAAGTTTTGTTGTTGTGTGGTATATATTCAATAACTTCGAAACTTTCCTCTTCCATACTTTTTTCCTCAACTGCCTCACACTCGACCATTTGGTTCAGCGATTCAAATGTACGACAATGAAATCCCAACCAGCACTTAAAACGTGACTTCAAGGGCAAATAGAAGAGGCAGTAAACTAGGAGTAAATACTAAGTCAAGAACCCGCGTTTCTAGAAACAGGGTTATACGAAGATGCAAAATGATGATATGTGAAAACTCTCGAAGTACGGTGTATAACAAGGATCATTTGATTCTAATATCAATATAGTAATCATCATCACAACGAACTAGACTCTTACTGCTAGTATGACTGGAAAGCGAAAGAGAAATAAGAGGGAATAACACCCAAAGCCTTCATCATTGGAGTCGATTGAGTAGATGGGATACGATATCGGTAGTTATATCACATACTGGTCGCTCGTTAAAACTCGTGATTCAGAATTTGAATATAATTTCTCTAGAAACTAAATTCACTGCCACTGTGATACTGCAGTACCGATGTATTAGTACGACTTCATGTTAAGTCATCCACGCCTGTGATTCTGGTACGTGTGTCCTCAGCCCCGGGTAGAGTAAACTAATAGAACTAACGAGAGCGAAACAACATCGGGAGCAACAATATCAGTTCCAACTAGTTTAACCAGTTCGTTAAACTGAAATACAGCTAAACACGCGTTCATAGGAGCGACAATTCTAGCGCATATGTTATTGATATTACCGTTGAATCAGACACTAACTGCCAGTCATTAGAAGTTTGAAAGTGAATGAAGAAGTATGTGACGCAATAAGATAGGATAAAGACGGAAGACTCCCACAGTTGGACTATTTGTCAACAAACCGCAGTTTTTTAGTCGGAAATATTCATGCTTAGACATCATTATTGGGTAGTGACCATGTTATAGTCAAATTTGTCATGACCACAAACGAGAAATTTCATAGAGACAAGGATTCTCTCTACATTTAATGCACTAGAAAAACTATACGACTAACAGAATGCATATTCAGCACCCTTCATGGCCATAAAAGTGTCAAAAGCTAATGCTGGATGAACACGTACAGTAAGATGCTATTACGAGTGATATCATCACTAGCAGAACTATGTTCGACCGGGCACTCAAAACCAGGAAATTCAATATCTCATCCTTGAATCTCAGTGAAGAGGGTGTGATAACTTGGGAATTGTTTCACAGACAATTGGACACGATCACCGAAAGTTCAAACCTGTATGTATATGGGTGTGACAGAATGAGATGAGGAAAGATGAGAATCATCAAAACTAAATCATTTGCCATCAGATGACCGACTTCTAGTTGACGATGTCCACATCAAGGAACTGACTGGTGGTAGTCCTATGACGAAGTCACAATCCACGACATCGCAAATGAGGTACTCCGGACAAACGAGAATGCTCCCTACATTCACTACACCCAGACAGACTAAGCGAACATGAGGGAGTACACCCAGCCGCTTCATAGCTACTAGTGTTGGAGTCTGATTCTGGACGACCAGTGGGAGGCGAGGAAGGATACTATTCGGGAATATGTCATAATCAACGCATCTCAATTGGAGAGAGCACCTGAAAAGTGAAGATCCTGGTCTAAGTAAGGCACAGGACGCTTGATATGGGTGTAAAGGAGAGTCTAGCACAAATTATCAGTTACCTTAAGGATTCTGATCACAGCTCCTACCTGTCATTAAGAGATGACGTTAGATATATTAGGATGTGACAACATCCTCTCTGTAATACCGAAACAGTACACGAAAGCAATCAGAACACCAGTATGAGAACAGTTCATGCACTCGCTAGAGTCACAGTAACGTCTGAAATAATAGAAACTGTTGTGTGGGTGATATAATAATGATTGATTGTTTGATAAGTCAGAACAGGTGATAGTCTGACAGGCACTAGATGAGTTATATATTTGCTGACCCTTATAACTATTGTGATTATTGTCGGTTTTAGTGCGGAAAAAATACTTACGTTTTAATTAAGCTAGTCACGTGTTCTAGATCTCAGTTGCGTTGAGGTCTTGTAGATCAGATGTTGGGAGGGTATCTACAGTAGAAGTTCGTCTAAGGCAAATTAATGTCCCATTCATTCACACGAGGAAGTCATAGTGTTACAACAGAAACAGTTTAATATCTCTCTGACCTTCGAAAGAGGTTTGAAAGTACCAGCCTGCTGCAAAGCAGTCACATGACTGTCAATGCTATTGAAAGTAATGAAGAAACTGGCTAGTGGTTGAATGAAGGAATGTATGGACTGAAACAACGTCCTTCACGAAGCCCCAATTAGTCGCATGGACGAAAAGTCCTGCGCGTCCAATCTCCCCATAGAATGGAGCATCTGAGTAACATGCTGGGACCGGACGATACTGGTCCATTTTATATCCCTCGACATCGTGTAAGTTTTCAACACAGAACGACGATCACTTTCCATAGTGAAGGTCACGAAAATGGGTTTCATTGTTTGGGATATACAGAGCTGAGGGATTTCAATGTCAGAAGTCTTATAAAGAACTATCTCAAGCCTGTCGATCTTTCTGATTTTCATTGTTAATTTTAACAGAATTTATCCTTTCAGTGCACAGCGTCATAAGGAGATTCGACTGAGACTAACTGATGCCACACCGTCCGTAGATTGAACTGACAGTATGGTTTTAAAACGCTGCTGAGGTCAGCTTGTTTCATCAAATTTTGTACTTCGAAAGTACTTGATGACGATTTTCTTGTGGGATGAGCTACTTAGGACAGTATGTTAGGGTTGTGATTTAGACTAGTAATTTGACTGTAAGAAGATAGTTGTAATTATTGGTGTTATGAGCCAGCATTCAGCTGTTTCAGGGTTTGTTCTTCTGAAGAATCCTAGTTTTTTGTTTATTCTCACTGGGATCTGTGAAGATATCAGGTAATCTGAGTGGATAAACCGGTTACTAGGTACGCCAAGGAACCTCGATATAGACACTGAGAATATCACTGTCACTCGCCTAAAGGAAACCTCATAAAAGTTGGACAATAAAGAACGAAAACTCTGGTGCTCCCACACCTCACGGTAGCTCTCAAAATAATGGAAACAGACTACCCTTTCTCTAGTCGTCCATAATATCAAAGCTAGTGGAAGTGTGGTGTGGTCTACTTATATCCATATAAGTAGTATTTGGTGTTGGTCAGACAGAGAATGTATTTGGCAGAAGACCGATGGGGAAGAAATGAAATGGGGCGCAATCGGTAGGAAAATACATGAACAATGGAATTAGAGAAGAAACAGTGAAGATTGAGACAATTGGTTGTTAATTTGCGAATTAACTGTTCATTGTATGGTTATCAGAATTTACTGAGATAGACTGTAATTTTTGCTTAAACACATTCGATTGTCCCAACCAGTGTTCTGTTCACTACAGAAGAACTAGCCGATTACCAAATGAGGGAATATGTGGGAAAACGTAACATCTTCAGTGAATTCAGTTCGGATTTGGGAAGGCCAGGTCTTGTGCGTCCTGTCTTCTCATAGCATGTAGAAGCTGTACAAACTGTTAGGACTAAACGATACTAGACCGTTTAATATTCGTTGGCTTCTCGAAAGTGTTTGATACTGTGTCCCATGTATTCTTCACAGCTCAGGTTGCTGAGATACGTTTCTGAGCCACACTGCCTAGGGAACAAGATGTTTAGTATCAAGGTATACTGAGTGCACAAAACCTGGTGGGTTTCAATATCAGGAGATTCAAACGAGTATATGTCGTACCCACTCTTTTTCTTAATCATCATTGATGACATTTAAGATTATATGAGTTCGGAGGCACTAAGTTATGCGGACAGTGCAACGATATGGAGGTCCACTTCAAAGTCCACAATATCATTGGGCCCTTTGTCTTTTAAAGAGTCGTAAATCACGAAAATCAATAACAGAGGTTGGTAAAGGATTGGATGATGGGACTAGGGCGAAAAACTTAAGAATATAAAACATCTGAGACTACTCGCGTTGACCTATGGAAGGACAAGTGATCTGACAGTGATATACAACACACTAAGTTCGTCAAGTCTCTGACCAGGACACCCTCCTCAACGGAACCTCCAGGAAATTTCACATCAAAGAGCACAAACCGAGATACGCCCCCACTTTTTTAGCCACTCGTCTACTCTATCTGAAATGTTACCCTAGCTGAAGTAACCACAGACCAATCAGTATATAGCCTAAGAGAAGGTTTGACAAACAAATACTGACCCATGGATCACCATATCCCCCTCGGACTTTCTGGGCCAGGCATATGCATTGCAACTCATCAACTGTAACCATTACATGTTGCTAACTTATTCATTTCTGGCCTGTTTTTGCCTCTGCCTTACTTCTGTCCTTGGAATTCGGTCTTTCCATAGTGTCTGGATTACCAGTTACTTAACTTTGTTTATTTCCTGAAACAAACGCCTACATCGGGTTCTTCAGCATCTGAGTCCCCGCTATATTACTTTTTATGTTGCAAACAACCGACATCTTGTCTGATATTGCAATGCCTTCCGGTTCTAGGAACCCCATTTTCCTGAGATAAATCCATCCACTTACATTATAAAATAAACCAACCTACAAATAACTGCCAAACCGTCTAGAGCTAGCGCAGTCGAGTGGTTAGACTACCGTCAGTCGGGCATTATCAGTGGTACGGAACAGTACCGAGACAACAAGAAAAAATCGTAGAGAAACTTATCGGTTTATATAAGCTTGTCATAAAATCACATGATATTGGCCCTAATTTTGTTTAGTGTATCTAATGTTCAAGTAGTACAATCAAATTGTGGGATAAGCTCTGGCGCATAGGTTGTACTGTTTCCGTGTTACGAGTTAACTTTCTGGGTTCCTACTCTACAATTACCAGCCAAAGTCCGTTTCTAATTTGTGCCTAGTATTGATGTGTGGTGTGGGATTTTGCCGCCGTATTCACCAAAACCTTTGCATATGCTTAGCTATATACACTCTATTTGAGTATCGTATTCCGTGTGTGCACTGTCACGATAGTGATGCTACGTTAAATAAACAATCAAGTGTGCTGTTTGCATCAATTACAAATGATAGCAAGTATATGGACAAAGAAATGCTCGCAAATTTCCTGAGGCTCTTGCATCTGTACGAAGAATCTCCTCATAAGGACGATCACAAAGAAAACAAGGTAAGTCATCGGTGATATCACGATCTAATATCACTGGGCCTAACCTTCCAGTATGTCAGCTCGATTCTGGTTAATACATTTTTTGAAGAACTACCAGAGGTTTTGCTCGGAACGACACTTGAATATCGCTAATTACAATAATCACAAACCACTGTTTTTCTAATTAACACAGGGATTATTTGAATGCATGCATTTGGAAATGATGCGGCTGCTTTTTGCTAATTTTTCTTTTTGCTTATGGCAATCACATATTGTTCAATACACTCGGGAAAACATTTTGACTTCCAGACACCATAAGTTAATCAAGGTTATCAGAGTGGTAGAAAATTTCACCTTGTTAACAGTGGCTTAGATGTAAAATAATATCATAAAGTATGTATTAGGTTTTGCCCACTATGGTTGTTTAAGGATGTTTTAAATCACTGTACTTCAATGTATCAACTGTTTTTCTGCGTACAACTTCACTTTACGTATTATTTTTGTCGTTATCCCAATATTTTGCACGTTACTTTCCTACCATTCGTCGTTATTTCTCCTATCTTTGTTTGTTGACGCAGTGCATTCTTTGGATGTTTCCCTTTCTTCATGCTTGTAATTTTACATTGTGCCACATCTAAATACACTCGCTTTTTAATTATATGTGTGGTTCTCTCGTGTGCAGGATCTTCGGACTATCGTTATGTAGATCAGGTAGTAGACTTTACAAGCGATGTAGTACCACTCTGTGTAGAAGTTTTCACTTTCCTGTATAATGAAAACATTTCGTTTCAGTGAGTTGTATTTGTAATTTCCGAAAAGAATTACTTGCGCTTAAACCATGTGTAAGATATGGCTGTTTATAGTGTAAAGTGAATCCAGTCTTATTGGCTCTTGTTTCAATCAAGATTGTTTACTGCTATAGAGACTAACAATGGAAAGGTTAGCTTTGTTTTCGGACCACTTTTGTTCCAATGGATTTCTTATCCATCGCTCACTGTGTGTATCGTAGCATTCAGAGATTTTTAAAATCCTTTTTCAGTCCCAAATGAAAGCCATATGTTTTGCACTATCACACCCAGTCTACTAGCATATGATAAGTCTTTCTGGGTTTAGTTATGTTTCGATGTCTTAGTTTTCCTATTTGAATATGTACGCGTGATCGGGACGTTTATGGTTCTCCTTATTTATTTCAGGTTTAATTATATACGATATGTCACTCGGTAGTGTGTTAGTTTTCCTCAATCATTAAGCCGTGTTTAAATAGGCTTTATTGTACTCTAGATAATGTGGATTTAGCTAGTCTGTAGGATATTATCTTATGACTTAATACATCTTAAGCTGTTCACTTCCATAAACTTAGTTTTCAGCGAAACTATGGTGTTCCACGATTATTCTAATTTAAAAAAAATGTTTAATAGTTTTTACCTACTGTCAGTAAAATGTTATCTTTACATCTATGCTATTTAGTGTTTTACGGCAAGTGAAATGTTCGACTTATTTTATCCCAATCACTCACATATAAACCAAACGGATTTTCATGCGTTGTTGCCGACTATCGTTTATGAGTTAAAAACTGGAGTTTGTAAGCACAATCATGTACACGAAGTAGCTCCTTCAACGCACGAGTTCAGTTGGAGAGGTAAGTCGACCTTAATTCAAAACAAATTTTCACCACAATTTCAAATCCTCTCGTTCTTTTCACTCTCCTTTTTTTTCTCGTTTAGGCATATTCCTTACGAATTAATATATCTTCAGTCACGAGATTAGTATTTATAAATTAAAATTTATACAGATTGTAACCTTTGTTTTGATATCGTGCCATATAATTGAAAATTCCAGTTTTTGTCAACTTAAGTCTACCAACCAAACAACAAGTATACTGTGTAGAAGTGTGCTTTGTATTTATAACCGTCAAGTTGCCTATAAACGTAGAATCTATGTGTATACTAAAAGTATCTTATCATAGGTACCTTCTAAATATTAGTCACATAACGTAGTACCGTATCATGGGATTCGTTGTGGAGTATCAGTTAATAATGCCAATTCGACTGTTGAGGCTGCAGACCTTTATCGACTTAGGTGGTTGAGACATGTTACGCATGTTCATTCCATTTCTGACTGGCGTAGGAGCAGGTTAGACAGCCGTTAACAACATGCGATTGAAGATATGGTATCACTCCCTAAAGTTATTAACTGCTCTAAACTGTTAGTATATGTAAGCGTTTTAGTTTGGGCTCACTCATTAGCCGTAACGTACGGCTGGAAACGTTATTTGATAAAACAAAATACATTCTAGTGACTAATTTATATACATTCTCTGTCTTTCTCTTCATCTTGAGTTTGGTACCTTTTCATACCTTTATTTCTTGAATTCCCCTTCTGTTTCGACTATATTTCTCATGGTTTAGCTTCCCGTTAAATCTCATATTACGTACCTTTTACTTAACTACGATGATTTCCTCTCGCTCCGATTGTTGGGTTTTTAGCGAGGACAGATACATTTGTGGCATGTCATACGTTGACTGTAATTTTAGAATATATGTCGATAAGTTCCGTGCTATCCGTCCTAAATATCTTGAAACTGAGGAACAAATTCAGGCTTTAGTTGTTTTCTGCTTATTCGTTTATGTGCGTATTTTGATATTACAATTAGAAACTGAATCCTTTAAACCTCTGGACTACAGTAATAGACCTTTAAGGACAGAAAATATGGCTGTTTCTTGTTTTCCCTAAAGTCTTCTATGTTGTTTATATTGAATTCGTTTGTGTGTAGTAACTAACTTGCTTACGAGTTCAATATGCTTAAGCATATCAGGACTTTAGAGTGATTTGTTTTTCAACATATCACACATTAATGCTTTGTATCGTAAATGTGAGAATTTGTTTACTTCGTATGTACGTGAGTTCTTTGGCTCAGTTTTTAATCACTTTATTTTTCAGCCTTTCTTGCTGCAATCGGTGCTGTGCTTTTGGTGAGCTTCTCAGGACTTATTGTTGTATGTTTGGTACCTCTAATGTCTCGAAGTTTTTACAATGTTGTGACTCAATTCCTTATAGCGCTTGCAGTTGGGTCACTTGCTGGAGACGCCTTTCTTCACTTAATACCTCATGTAAGCGTGTTTAGTATATTAGCAAAAAATTTCAACAGTTTTGTTTGGTAAAGCGTTTACGTATTTTGAGCTTCTTAACTCTTACGATATGTTGTATTTATGTCTTTGTAAGTGAGTTTATGTACACTTCGACTGAAGTTTTCATTTACGTTGACACGATATTTGTCTCGTCCTGCGCCTTTGGTTATATCACTATTTATCAACTGTAGCATTCGGGCACACAGACTCAGCTCCCTATGATTTATTTTTAATTACTAACATTTAAGACTTGGTTATAAGACTGTCAGTTTGATACGATGCTCAAAGAATGGGCTTGACAGCCAAGTCTTAACTGGTTGGAGAATGAGTGAGCTACAAGCTAATTTTTTTCCGATCACCTATGATATTTTACCACGTTTATTTTTTGTCCATGTTTCGTATGTAAGCGTGTTATTTATTACATAAAGAACCATTCATCCGGCTAGTGGTCTTGTATTTGATCTGTAATCATTCGAGGATGGTCTCGTGAGTAGCCATCATTCAGCCACATTATATCATCGCGTTCATCCATTGATTAGCATCCTATCTCACGTCACCTAGAAAACGTATAAAATAATACAGTTTTAAACGTTCCTCGTTCTCTAATTGTTTTCCAGTATACTTTTCAGAATATCAGTAGAATGCATGACGAATAACTTCAATTGTTTCAATGAATCAAAGAGAACGATTGTAGCGTGACATAACATTCATTTCATAGATTTTCTCTGTCTGCTTACAAATGAGAAATAATATCATTCATACTTTGTCAGAATGATTGTTCAAAGATTTGTGTATTTGTATGTTAAAGGCGTGAGTATTTTAGAAGAGGACACTAAGAATAACACAGAAACAAGGTTTTTAGAAATCGAAGTTTACGTCATAGTTTATGCATTTCTTAAGCAAATTGACTAGCTGAGTACAGCTTAAATGAGAAGTAAGGAATTGTGATTTAGGCCTTGAAAAAATATTACGTAAAGGTTCACTCAAATAAGATCAACAAGATAACATAACACTGGTAACTATGTGTTTGGATGCATAAATTTGAATTAAATCTTTTTATAACAACAGCTTTAACAAGACAATAAAATTCAAGTCTGGTTTACCGACTATCTTAAAGAATTATGAGATACCATCACATCCACTATCAAATGAATGACGAGTAACCACTTGTGTGCTGTTAGAGGTATGAGGACAGTTATCACTTCCCGGTTACCCACACCGTGGCAGGGTTCTTCTAGAGGTACCCTGAAAAGGAAATTGGGTTAGAAGTGGTCTTAATGACCTGTGAGCGCGACCGCAGTGCCCAAGGGACAACTGCTTGAGGTCAGTCACACACGACCTATTTGTGGGTAGTTTTTGTGTTAGCTCCGTACTTGTTGGGACCTTACCGCCGGAGACGGAAATCCGTGGGGTAAGGCGAGGTGTCCATTTTTAGGGTCGACCTTATCTAACCCCACCCCTCTTTGTGGGAAGACAGCATTGCTGTTATACTGGTTGTCTGAAGGAAACACTTTAGTGCTGCCACACCTCTGTACAGTCAGCAGTACGACTTCACCTTCGGACCTTGGGTTTGCTGCTTTTAGTCTTACTGCTCTTCAACCGACCTGTCTGGCATGGTAGGATCTTGAGGAACGATTGTTCCAGCCAGTATAGGTCGATTGGTTGATCACGATAGGCAAGCCCGACCACTACGTCAAGGTATCAGCTGTAATCACACTCGTAAAGATATGCACGTTTAGTTTAATCTTTTTTGGAAAACTCTGAGATATGGATAATAACTCTTTGATTATTTTCCCAGTTTATGAGCTTTTCCACATGTAAAGTGACAGATAATTATATGTAACATAAAGTGGGAATTTGTCCATATTTGTCTGTCGCAATGAGCAGTTCGATTGGTACAAGGACCAACTTGGTGGCTAAATACGTTGTAAAGTTATGGTTTAAATCTATGTAGTTTTTTAAAGTCCGCACTCAATATTTGTGAAGAGAATCCAAAGTTACGAACAAGAAAATAAATGTATTAAGGTAATTTAGTCACAGCACGTGTTGAGCTCTGATGCAGACAGAGATATTCAAGGCTCATTTTAATAATAAGTGTAATTGGCATTTTTATTAAAGCGTTAAATACTTGTATGTCAACAACAAGCCTAGAAACCAAAAAGGAGTCTCTATGTATGTGTATTTCTGTCCGTTCATCACTAGCAGATATACACGCCAAAACAAAGTTTAAAGTTTCAAATTGAGGGTTATAAATTTGACCCAGTCTTCTAGTAAACTAGGTTTATTGGGTATGTAGTGGCCTTTTATTGTGAAGTATAGGCATTTTTAGTGGTCCATTGTTTAGCCTCTTTGATTACTAATCATTCGACTTTGGGTGCTCTTAGTTTTTCTCACTACGTTTTCATATATGGAAACAGTTGTCAGTCGGTTGTATCCTTTGATTTCGTAAAATAGATTCACTATTATTTAAAGCATTTCGATGTTATTGATCACTTAATAAACAATTCCGGATGTGCTTGTAGTTCATGAGGTTTATTGATAGGTTGATTTTATGTTTTTGAGTTAATGATCAGCTGGTGAATAGTTTACATCTCTTGAAATACTAACTAGATAGTAATTAATTTCTGTGGAAACCAGGTAATACTGTTGTATCGACAGGTTATCGTTTGTTTTTTCACATTAGACGACGTATATCTATTCAAATTATAATTTTCCTTTTTTTTCAGGCTTTTTCTGATGCTGGACATTTCCATCACAACCATAATCAAGAAACTATTGATCATGAACATATTGACGAACATCATCATGAATCTATGTCATCAAAACTTAGCTCACACCGAAAAATGATTTTGGAAGCGCTCATTGCTCTACTAGGCATTTATATCTTTTTCTTAACTGAACGACTCACTATCATATGTCAAAATAAAATGTCTAGACGAAAGTTAGAACGTCAACGAGTAAGTTTATTCATTTACCTGGTTTTCTTATTTTAACTTGGGTTAGTTTTAGACTTTATGTATGACAAAGCTGCTTTAAAAATGAACTTAATTTATTTTTCAAATAGTAACCGAAGTTTTACACTTCGTTTTCAGAATGATGAAATTCCAAAAAAATACTAAATCAATATTACTAACTGTTAAATTTAATTTTCATTCATGTGGAATATGATTGTTTAATAAGTAGAGAATAAAGAGACAGGCAATTTTATAGTGGAAATCATGGGTCAATTGAAGCTAGACTACCAAGAGATATTTCCTGGAGTTCTAGTGAGAAGCAGTAACCAGTGGAGTTCAACCAGGTCTGTTGGGAGATATCAATTCACTGATGACATTGGTGAATGGTTGCTGAATTTCGTGGATTGGTTGAAGTTAGACATTAACACCGTTGAATGCAGGCCGGCTCAGTGGTCTATCGGTTAAATGCTCTGGCGCGGGGCTGGTAGGCCCTGGGTTCGAATCTCGCTCGCGAGGCGGGATCGTGGCAGCGCACTACTGAGGAGTCCCAATGTAGGACGAAACGGCCTTAAAGCAGTGCTTCCAGGTTTTCCATGGTGGTCTAGCTTCAATTGACTCATGATTTCAACTCTATAAAATATTTTGCTTTATGTTGAAAGTTGTTATTTTTTGTGCACAAGCAAATACTGCATAGTAAAAATGAATAACGTTTTCAAATTATTTCACTTCTGTATTTCAATAGTTCATGATGAAGTTATGCATCAATAAAAAAAACCGATATAATCATTTTAGGCTGTTCTGATTAGTTCTCGTTGTATATTTATTGTTGTCGAACTCATATTCTATATATTATTTAATTTTATTTAAACACATAAATATTGGTACAAGAAAGCACTAGATACATATGCGCCGGACAAAACTCATTCGATTTGCGTGAGGGCTGTGATACTGCCCAGGTGCTCAAACTGAAGCAGGTAGTTTTCTTAGGGGCCCACACCCGGAGCCTTCGACCTAAAGGTCTAACCCACAAGGCAGTGGAACACCGTAAGGAGATGCAGTCCTATGGTAGCTGGTGACCAACAATAGGTTCATACACCATTTGTTCCCTCAGTATACTGGAGCCCATGTGCACCATTGATTTGGAACTAGGGTTTTCCAACTTCCCTAGGTGAACTTTCCGTGTCCACCAACCCAGTTAAAGAGCCAGACATTCGCTTTTCATCCTCTCACTTTCGTGAACAACACCCTCGCTACGAGAAGGCAGTGGGTAAGACTTCCCTGGCAGAGGCTATATACGCGTGGCCATGTGAGGGCATTTGGAGAGGGAGGGCGGACTCTCCTCATTCTCGGCCATACCAGAGCATTCGGGGCCACTATGTTATTCGTGATTTGAAACATAATGGTTAATGAGGTTTAAATATCAGTTCAGTCACTGAATTCATTGTTAAGCGTTTGTGTCAATTCAACAGATTATTATTTCTGCATCACATCATGCTAAATTTTTAAGAACAATATTCCTATTCTTGTTTTTTTGTGGTAATGATTGACCGTGGATGTGCACTGATGAGGAGTCCTACCAGATGACAAAACGGCCGTCAAGCAGTGCTTCCAGGTTTTCCATGGTGGTCTAGCTTCATTTGACTCATGATTTCAATTATATAAGATTACTAAAATCTCTACAAAACCTCCCTTCTGGAAATGATTGATTGTTAATTTATCTAAAGTAATTTTGTTTATTCGACTAATTTATTCATATCCTTTAATACAAATCCTTTATATATATATTCATTAGAATACGTGACAAAACACCCAGTCTTATTGAATAAATTTAATTGTACAGAATATTTATATATAAATATACCCTATTGATTCATAGGCTCAGCAATAGTATATAAGATTATTATTATAAAAAAAAAACAAATAAATGAGTTGCAAATTGTTTTATTCTAATGGCTACTACGCACGATATAGAATCCAATAATTTGAGGATTCAATAGTTAGATGAAAGTTAAAATGGCATGAGAATTCTGAAATGTATTTTAACATTGACCATGTTATGTAACCGATGAGGAGTTTGATCTAGGCCCCCAAATGCCTTGGTACGGCCGAGAGTGGGGAGAGTTCGCTCTCCCTCTCGAAATGCTCTCACATGACCAGTGAATATATAGCCTCTGCCAGGGAAGTCCTACTTACTACGTTCTCGTGGTGGGGGTGTTGTTTACGAAAATGAGAGGACGAAAAGCGAATGTCCGGCGCTTTAACCACACCGGTGGACACGGAAAGTCCACATAGGGGTGTTGGAAAACCCTCATTCCAAACCAATGGTGCAAATGGGCTCCGCTACCCTAATGGAACAAATGGCGTATGAACCAATTGTTAGTCACCGGCTACCATGGGACTGCATCTTCTCACGATGCTCCACTGCCTTGTGGGTTAGACCTTTAGGTCAAAGGCTCCGAGTGTGGTCCCCTAAGAAAACCACCTGCTTCAGTCTGGGCACCTGAGCAATATCACAGCCCTCACACAAATCAAATGAGATTTGTGCGGCGCATATGTATCTGGTACTTCTTTGTACCAATATTTATGTGTTTAAATAAATAAATAAATGTAACCGATCGTTTGCTGCATGTGTTATGCAAATTAGTTAACTATACAACTGAAATAGCAAGTGCCAATTCGAGCTACTATGTTATTTAATATTACACAGTGAACCAACTAGTGAGCTAAACCAAAAGATACAATTTGAACGAAATGCTTGATTCTCAAATATGAAGGACTCTGAGTTTCCGTAGTCGTGAGACATTATTGAATTTCACTTTAGCTCTGGAACTACACAGTTTTCTGGTGCACATGGGCTCCAGTATCCTGAGGGAACAAACGGCGTATGAGCCAATGGTTGGTCACAGGCTACCATCGGACTACATCTCCTTACGATGATCCACTGCCTTGTGGATAAGACCTTTAGGTCAAAAGCTCGGGGTGTGACCCCCTAAGAAAACTACCTGCTTCGGTTTGGGCACCTGGGCAGTATCGTAGCCCTCACACAAATCAAATGAGACTTGTGTGGCGCATATATATCTGGTGCTTCCTTGTACCAATATTTATGTGTTTAAATAAATAACTAAATAAATAAATCTACTAGATGGAATTGTGTTTGAACCTAAGAACTAATGGCTGAAAGTAGAACCGCCCTAACTAACCACTAAGACATTGCTTTCACGTCCCATACAGTAGCTGTAGTTAAGCATCTTGTACTGAAACTCCTATCCCGGATTTTATCATAATTTTTTAAAAATGAAGGTCAAATAAAAAAGTATCTATGTCTGCATTTAACACTATTCTTCTTCTTCTCTTCGCAGCATTCCAGGTATCGTACTTATGCCTTGTCACTTTTATGAATTAAAAATACGATATAATTCACTGCACATAATTTGGCAAGTAAGGAATCACATATTATGATTAATCAATATGAGAATTCTAGACAGATGAGGTCAAATATCTTTTTCTTACAGTGTGCGTGACAGAGTGATTGCACAAAATATGTTCTCTTTAACAAATTCATGACACTCGTAATTACTTAAACTATTTGTTAAATAATAAATAGGTTATCAGCTAAACTTGTCACTGAAAGCTCTAAAACATATCAAGTGATTCGGTTACGGCTGGTTGGTATAATAGGAATTCATCTGCCTGATGTGTTCTTGTTCCATTCTAACTATCAGGCAAAAGAAGATGGAATGCTGAACCCTGAACCAATAGGCGTTAAGTATTGATCTCGGTCGTTATCTCACTGTTATTGAACTACTGGTCAAGATAAAATCACTGTGTCATTGGTTAACAGAAAGTCATCAGTCCTATACAGGAAGTCTAGGCAAATTAATAAATAATTGAACTAAGTAGGACAACTGCTCTCAGAATAGTAGCCCGATCACATGGTCCTCGACATAATACGAGTATCTGATTGTTTGCCACTACATCAAAAACTACTTCCATTAGTGCCACGAGCTCAAATATACCAAACATCACAAGAGGATGTATATTTGCAAAAGGAGTTGTGATTCTTGAACTGGCGAAGACTGAATATACATAAAAATTATTGACTACGAGACGAGACTCGATCATTTTATATTTGAATACAAACCTAAGTACATTAGTAGAAGTAATCTCAAATTCCTTGATGATTACAAACGAATATAACCTTACAAGAGCAACTGCTATTCATCTGTTATACACTCAACCTTATCCAAATAACACAACTTTATATGTACGAGGAGGAGGAATGTTTTCGGAGTGTGAGACACATGTTGAAAGACAAGGCTCTTTTTTGTAAATGCTTGAAGTGAAAAAAGACACAATGACATCATCTAGACGATAAATCCATTAAAATATTAGAGAGATCGGAATGACCAAATGTTTAACTAACAATAGGAAAATCCTGATTGAGACAGATGCCACCATATGTACAATTAAGACTTTGAGAATTATCCAAAGGTTTTGGAGGTAGTTTTCTTTTCAAACTAGGTTTTGTTTCTTCCTTTCGTGCTTTCTTAGACTTGATAGTGATTTTCGCGTTAATACCATTTAGTTGTCAGCAAGCGATTGTTTCTTTTCCTTATCTGAGTGTTCGTAGAAATCTGTTTTTATGGTTTGATTTGTCTGACTGTTTGCAATTTAGTCAGGATATTAATGCTAGACATGAGTCAAAATGAATGCTTGAATGAACTAAAGGTTTTAATTCATTCTCAAATTTGTTATTGTATGTGGATTTGCGCTTTCTTAATTTTCGTCTGTGGATCGGCTAGCTTCTAATCATCCGTAATTTACTAGACGATACAAAAAGCTGTAGTTAGTTTCTACGTATGCCGGTCTCATTTTTCCGTTTATCATTCATTTCTAGACACCTATTCACTTGATGTAGTGAGTACTGGGTCTTTAATAAGTCGGTCATCGTGTACGATCTCCCTTACATTGACTTTTTAATTCCCTCAAACATTTCTTTTTCAGAGTACTGCATTGAATGACAGCCAGATGTGTAATTGCTCGCCTGAACGACCCATGGATAATAGTCGTTGCGTAGATTATCTTAATGAAAAGCAAATAAGTACGTAATAAATTTTATTCATGTGTTTTTGAAGAGTACTCTTTTTACCTGTATATTATTTTTAATCTTGAAGATGTGCTTATATAATGAACACTTTCAATGGAGTAATCTTTACTTAATGGATTTCTTTTGAATTCGTGAGGTTATATGCACGACAATACGTAAAGCGTTGTACCGAAATTGTGAAATTTGAATTTTTAAAAACCAGTATAAACCATGAACAGTTGAATTTCTAAGGATATTAGAATTAAATTCATGGTTTAATAAGAACCTAGCCACCTGTGGTTTGTGTCAACTGGTTTCAGTTTCATGATCTGTACTGGAAACCACATTAATTCTAGTGTAGTTAGCGAACACAATAAATGGACCACATAAGTGAGTTAATAGTATCAGAATGTAGGTTTGTTGATATTGTGGTAATTTAGTGGTTGAATTCATGAGTTGATTTAATTTTAGGCCACCATGGGAAACCTGGAAGCACTGGACTACTGTTTCGTCCTAGTATGAGACTCTTCAGCAGTGCGCAATATCGTGGATTGGTTGAAGTCAGACATTAGTATCGTTGAATGCTTGCTTAGTGGTTAAGCGTTCACGCGCGAGGCCCAAGGTCTTGGGTTCAAGTCCTTTTGGTGAGGTCTCGTGGACGCGCATTGGTGTGAAGTCCCATACTAGGACGGAACGGCCGTCCAGTGCTCCCACGTTTTCCATGGTGGTCTAGTTTAAATCGACTCAGGAATTCAACCACTGAATCAATAATATTGTAAGGAAGTAGAAAAAAAATTATCGTAAAATATGTAAGTAAATGAACAAGAATATTATGGGATGGGATACAGTTCAGTTAAAACTACAACAAGGAAAGACTTATTTGCCGCTTATAGGGAGAATTTTAAAGAAAACTACATCAGGATTTCCACTGTTAACGTAAACTATTGCATTGAGAGGGATCGTTCACTGATCGGTACCGTTCCTATGAAGCTGTCTTTCATAACATAGAGTAGTTTACAAACTGACCCCGTCGCCGCTATTTTCACCCTATCCTAGCATCGGGAAATAATGTTCAATGTTGAGTTCGCTGGAACGACATTCATAAAACATGGTCAAACCATCGGCGTCGGTTTTTCAAGATGATAACACCAACTGGATAATCGTCATTGCACCGGGACACATGTAACTGAACATCGGCTTTATTAACAAGGTGTTGGAAGTGGATGCAAGCAATCCTTTGGAGCAAACGATAGTTTAACACAAAGAATCGTTGTATACCCTGAGCTCAGAAGGTTTGATTTCGACAAGCATGAGACAAAAGTGCACTTAGGGACACGTTATGAAACCGACCACAGATAGACTAACATCACGACGGTACTAGAGATGGCCCAGATTATCATAAGCTGCTCTGTCTTTCGTAATACATAGATTGATCTCATCTGACAAGTCACCACAAACGTTACTTGTGCTCACGCAACTACCGATATAGATGAATATTTTGACCATTTTGACAATTCATCACAAAGACAGTTCAGATAATGGTGAAGAGGAATAGTAATATTGTGCAACTCTGTCTAACCCCACTCTTGGACTGCAGTAATATAGATAGGTGGTTGTAAACTTTTACTCTTCTTGATCTATTTATTTATTTGACCTCAAGTTTTTAAGACACCATTCTTCAAGAAATTGCTTCTAAAGCGATCTTAATGTCAAAAAGCACAATGGTTGTTGAGCTGCAATAATTTTGACCTTGTTCGAGAGCTTGGTAAATTGTTACAATACATCCGCGATTTGAAGGAAAACCAGCCCACTCCAAACTGGTTAATCAATCATGGATTTTGCACAGTCCGTGTATCATTATCGGTATCAATAAACTAATACATCGATTAATATTGCAGAAATTAGGTACACCCCTTTTGAAATATGGGAACGTCGATCTATCAGATTTCAAGACCCTTTAAAACAATCTAGTCATTGCTTAGACCACCATTCTTAGAAAAAAATTGTTCTAGGTCTTCTGGTCTTGGTGGTTTGCGACACTTTAAAAGCTAGAGTTTCTTACGAACATGCGCTTTCATAAGAGTTTACATTGTCACAGACTAATGAGAAATCTAATTGATGCTGACAGTGAAGTTAATTTCACCATTAAAGTCTTCTCCTTAGCTTTCAAGACACTTTGGAAGGTTACTAATTCTCTAACTATCAACTTCACAAGGATTTTATTTGACACTAGACTTCTTGTAACTTGTGAATATTTTCCGTCAATTACGAAATGTATCTGCTGCTTTCAACTCATCAACTCATCTGTTAGCCAATGACAGTGATTTTCTCTTGACCAGTAGTTCAATAACAGTAAAATAACGATCGAGATCAATACTTAACGCCTATTGGTTCAGAGTTCGTCTTTCCATCTTCCTTTGCCTGATAGTTAGAATGGAACAAGAACACATCAGGCAGATGAATTCCTATTATACCAACCAGCCGTAACCGAATCACTTGATATGTTTTAGAGCTTTCAGTGACAAGTTTAGCTGATAACCTATTTATTATTTAACAAATAGTTTAAGTAATTACGAGTGTCATGAATTTGTTAAAGAGAACATATTTTGTGCAATCACTCTGTCACGCACACTGTAAGAAAAAGATATTTGACCTCATCTGTCTAGAATTCTCATATTGATTAATCATAATATGTGATTCCTTACTTGCCAAATTATGTGCAGTGAATTATATCGTATTTTTAATTCATAAAAGTGACAAGGCATAAGTACGATACCTTGCTGCTCAGAAGAAGAAGAAGAAGAATAGTGTTAAATGCCAGACATAGATACTTTTTATTTTGACCTTCATTTTTAAAAGAATAATAATAAAATCCGGATGCATTTCTCAATACGAGATCGTTTAACTGCAGCTGTGGTATGGGACGTGGAAGCAATGTTTTAGTGGTAAGTTAGGGCGTTCGCCTTTCAGGCATTAATTCTTAGGTTCACACACCACTCCATCTACTCCGTTTTGGGAAACCAGGTAGTTTTATCAGTTTTCACACTTAGAGTGTAACTCATGCTCAAGTATCTGGTGAATTAGTTCATTTAATTTAATCATTCAGTATGTAACATACATCCAGTATAGCTTGATACAAATGCTTGTTAGACGAAGTTGCCATACCACACCGGGATGACGATACGAAATGAACAAGATGATTAGCAAAAGAGTATAAATTACATGACGGCGATGATAATGAGAATTAAACATTGAGAATATGTTTGGAGAAAGAGAATAATAATGATAACAAATGAAAGTCTATGTATGAAGGACCACTAGGGCTTGTGATCTAGAGGAAGAGAAAGAACGAATGCACCTGGGCCACTGTGACCGGTTTTGAGTTATTATTATTCGAGCCGATACATCCAACTATCGATAACCATGATTGTGCGAACCCCAATCAATCAGTCTACATCTACTAAGATGACTGAGACTGACAGTTGGTGCCTTCATGGATTGATGACACCCTTAGCTCCCTTACAACCTGCTCCTACACCAGCTAAATCTGCGCGTCGAGGTAGGTGCTAGTTAGACATACGTAGTACATGTCCCATTTACCTCAGTGGATGAAAATTCACAACACCATAAACCGATTCGCCATCTTCGTCTAACATCATATGTCTAACCTCAGCCTTGTTCACTTGATTCTACCCTTGTAGTAAGTAAGTAAGTAAGTCACAACGTAGAACTTCGTACGTACGTACATCAGTTCGAGTTGCCATACCACATTAGCACAGAGATGCAGTTGTCGATTCAAATCCCATAGTGGTAGGAGTAGCAGGAGTATAATCAGAAATCCAAAAGATTAGGGTTTGAAGAAATTATTGAAGGAGTATAGTACAGTGAAATAAATTTGGAAAGAGAAAAAGATAAAGACATGAGGAATTCAGAAGATTAGAATTTGGTGGAACACAAAGAGTGGATGCACCTGCGCCATTGCAAACGATTTTGAGCCATGTCATTCAAGGTCTCTAACCATCGGTTGCTGTCATCACGCGAATCCCAACCAGGTAGTCTACACCTACCAACATGGCCCAGTCCACTTGTCAGTGACTTCATTGATTTGTGCCACGTTTTGGTCTGGCCACCCCTAGCTTTCTTCCAACCTACTCCTACACCATAAAACATTGCACGTCGGGGCAGTCGGTGGTCGGGCATACGTAACACATGTCCCAGCCATCTCAACTGATGAAGTTTCACTACTTCATCAATCGATTTGCCATCCCTACCTAGTACTCGTTTCCTAACAACTGCATTACTTACCCGGTGGTCCCAGGATATACGAGCAATGCTTCGAAGACACCTATGATCGAGCACTAGTAGCCTACGAATATCCTCTACTCTTATTGGCCATGTTTCACTGCCATAAAGTAGGACGGAGCGAACTGCTGCACAGTAAACCCGTCCTTTGGTTGCTAGACGGATATCTCGCCTACGCCATAAATGACGCAAGTTGGCGAAAGCTAGACGAGCCTTCTGTATCCGTGCTGAGATTTCGTCACATACCAGACCACAAGGGCTGATGAGACTCCCAAGATAAGTGAAGTGGTCTGTAGAATATGTTTCACATCCACAGATTGATGTGAAGTAGACTGTTGCACAGTATACATGCTGATTCACTGACAGACGGATGTATCACCCACACCATAATTGACCCAAGTTGTCGCAAGTGAACCAAGCTTTCGTAAGCGCACTGGAGCTGATGAGGCTTACCAGGTAACTGAAGTGGTCAACGGATTCAAATACTTCGCTCATTCTATGATCAGTCTATGCGCTGACACAGACCAGTTTTGAATCAACGTTTTGCGTTTAGATATAGAGAAACTCAAAGCAAACATGTTTGCATCACTATTCAAGGAGTACAGAAGATTTTGAATTTCGTTGGCATTTTCGTCAAACAGGAACACACCATCTGCGCACTCTATTTATGTTAGTGATTTTTCGAAAAGGAGATCAATCCCTAAAAATGTAGATGAATAAATTGTGACTTTTAGGAGGATATTTGTGATGAGTATAGTCGCTACCTTGACGTGGTGATCAGGCTTGTCTGTAATGGTTACCCATTCGAGCTGTATTATGTAGCCCAGTTTCCATGTCGGATCTTTCAAGTGTCTTATCACTGTGGTCAACTGCAGGTGACTGCAGACCTCACACCTCTAACGCAACTCGAGATCTATATAAGTCATATTTTTTCTGAGTATACAGATCAATAGTTCAAAGTGAACTGAACTTACTACCTGATAATCCAATTTCTTTTGTAAATAATGTTTATGATCTTGTAATGATAGATTTTGGTTTTTGTGAGGCTTGAAAACAATAAGTCAGTAGTTAGCTATCATGGAATCAGCCGGACGTTGTTTTCATCAAAAGTCCACTGCTGTCTACATTCTGCCTTTTTTATCAACTGATGAAGTAGTTTCTTTGTACGTTTTATCACACTGTTAATGTGATATTTGGTTATATTCCGCGGTTTTGCAATTAGTTTTATAATAAGTGGTATGTAGATTTTTGATTTTGTTTTTGTGTAATATTAGATGGTTCAGATGGTACAAATCAACCTCATTGGTCGTTCAACAACAATGCTCTGCCTCCATTAGATACCGTTCAGGCGGTAGGAAATAATGAGCAAGAACCTTTTGGCGGTGGTGTAGTTCATGATGGGCATTATACGAAACCATCCGATTTGAGAAAGTCATCAGTGCACAATAATAATAAGAATATTAATAATGATAATAAACTGACATCTGTAATAAATAATGGACGATCCGTTGTTGATATGCTTGATGTGAAACATAATTCTAAACAGGTGAGATTATGATATCTTTAGTCAAAGTATTTAGTTGTAGTAATTTCTAGTGAAAGATTATTTACTCAACTTTGGGAGTTTTTTGTTGGATTCCATAACATAACACCTTTTCGGGAGGTTTTCCGAATTGTTCTCATCTATCATAGTTTTCTATACATACTTCATATACTTCTTTCATCTTTCCTTTTAGCTCTGTCGATAACATCAACATGTTATGTGAAAGTCTAGATTGTTGAATTTAATTGTAGTGAATAGTTTAATCATAGTCTATCAGATTATATTGGTAAACTCTTTACCATATCGATACAATGTGGACCGGTAGATGTAAGTAGATTGGCACACCATTGTTTGTTTCACATATAAAAATGGAAACAAATGCTGAACTATTTAGTGAATAGTAATATCAAGTATTGCTATTCAACGTAAGCAGTTACCAGCTATACAAAGTTTGTCCTAACCACCTTGGCCAATGAATACTTACAACCTCATCTATCGATTTACCATTTTTACTTGGGACCCTATCCCTAACCTTAGCATTGCTCACTCGATAGTTCCATGGAACCCAAGCAATGCTTCGAAAACGCGTGCCTAAGTAGGTCTTTCATTTTCGTAGAACATATTCCACGGTCAGAAGGTGAACCGAAGCGGTATACACGCTTTTGTTTGGTAGACAGATATCTCGCTCAAACCACTAGTGACTCAGGTTAGCAAACTTTGATCGGGTTTTTTAAATCTGTGCTGAGGTTTTTCAGACGCCAGAACATTAGGACTGATGAGAAGCACTAAATAAATGGAGAGGTCGATACGATCGACTTCTTCACTCCTTATCATTAATCCAGGCACTAATGCGGACTAGTCTTGAAGCAACACTGCATTTGAAGGGAGAGGATCGCATCCCAAACATGCCTGGATTGTTGGTTAAAGTTGTCAAAAGACTATTTTGTCGGGGTCTTCATCAAGCAGAACTATATCATCCGCGTATTCCAAGTTAACAAGTGATCCCCTGGTTCAAGATAGACTCATGAAATCAGACAATGAAAGTATTATCGCGAAAAGCCTATAACAAAGTCAAATAAAAATGGGGAAATTAGACAACCCTGATGAACGACACGTGGAGTTATCGATTCCGATACCAGTTAGCCATAAGCTCTGACCAGAACTACTCAATTAGAAAACATTAACAGGGTCAATGAACCTCTTTGGTACGCCTTTCAACGATATGTACAAAACCTCTTGACCAAAAGAGTCGAACGCAACAACATGTGTTAAGTAGCATTAGAGTGGTCCTTGAAAAAAACAATTTTTTAAAGATTTGGAGATCTATTCCTCGAATTGCAGTGGCTAAAATGAGTACATAAATTCACGTCTTGTTAACTAGTACTACAGCTTACAGTTTTGTTAATCGACGAAAATGTATGATAAATACTATGCAAAGAGCGGATAACGTACCAATTAAAAACACAGCACGTTGACCATTTTAGTAAGATACACTCATGACATTGGCGGGCATACACTACTGCGTCCAGTTGCAAAGCTGATAGATACGCTCGTTCGATAACTTCATCCGGAAGAATCAAATGACAGTGAATATCGTGAGGAGAGACACTGAACAAGGAACTCGGTTCGACAACGGGATCTGTATGCTTTTGTTTGTAATTCACTGTAATAACAAGAACATCAGTATATTTTGAAAGCATATAAAGTTATTATTATTGTCAATGGCTTTATTCAATATATTTTTGGTTTAATATCGAATCCTCAGCACAAGGTATTTCATCGAGTTCCTTCTACAAAAGAGGAAAATAGCGATAGTTAAGTAGATAGGCTACCTGAAATTAAATGAAGTGTTTTTTTTAGGAAGATTTGAATTTGTATACCCGTTTTTTGGTTAGAAACATTTTTAAGAATACAAATTGTTGACCAGGTCAACTCTAACAGCCTGTTCGTCAAATAGTAAATTTGCTAGATAAGATATTGTAGAGCTTTTATACCTTTGCTTGCGTGTGTGGATTCTAATGTATTGACGTCTCGTTCTACCAGAAGATATACTGTAGTGAACGAGAACTCAGGTGGGTAAGACCAATTTATTATTAAATACAAAATTAAAATGTCTTGGTAAAATATGAAAACCCTACACTGAATACATCACATTTGCACATCTTCCATCCGTTGTCTCTTACAAACTTCATTGTTCCTTCATTCTTATTGTTAACACAAATACTCTCTGTTGACATTCCTATTCTCTTCCATTTGATGTTCTCTATCTTCTGCTCTCAGGCATTCCATTTCTGATTGGTGTTACATACTACTTATATTTTGTCAACATAAGTAGAAAACATCACAATAGTAGTAGTATTTAACCATTGAGTTTAATTTTGTCAATTGATGTGACAATCTATGATTCATTTATATTATCGATTTAGAATACTGCTTTAGAGCTTGCTAACCATGCTAATAATACTCCTACACAAATTGGTAAATCTAATGCAATTTTAAAAAAGAATTCATCATTCGATTATATTGGTGGTGGTGGTGGTGAACAAATTCAAACACATCCACATCGTGATAAACCACATGGTCATCATCATGGTCATAGTCATGATTTAAGTTCTGTTCGTGCAATTGCTTATACTATCATTGCTGGTGATGGATTACATAATTTTTGTGATGGTATAGCTATTGGTGCTGCATTTGCTAGTGATATGCGTGGTGGTCTGTCAACTTCAATAGCTGTACTATGTCATGAACTCCCACATGAACTAGGTAAGCTAAAATTAAAAAAATGTGACGTAAATTGTCGTTTTTATCTTCCCATAATTATATCTAATATATTATGTTAACTTCTGAGCTAAGATGGTGGTTAGAGGTGGTCAACAGGAAACCCTGGACCCCTGGGTTTCATGCTACTTGGCATTCGTCAGCAAGGTGTACCTGTAATCTTGAGGGAACTGGTGCTACCTGACGGATTCGATCCCGTGTCACTCAGCTTCACAGTTAGAGACGTTACCACTGAGCTATTCGGGCCGTGACCGGCCTTCTGTAGGACTGAGATGTAGTCACAATTAATTGATCATTGGGTGGTGATCAATGTCATGCGTGTCAAGTCTTTCTTAGTGCTGATCGAGTGCTATCGATCAAGTTGCAATGTGGTCATTAGTCTAGGTGACTCGACACTGCGTGCACTATGTTAAGATAAAATGGTTGTTGGAGGTGGTCAACAGGAAACCCTAGACCCGGGATTCGTGCTATTAGGCACTCGTCAGCAAGGTATACCTGTAATCTTGAGGGAACTGGTGCTTCCTGACGGATTCGATCCCGTATCAGTGTCGAGCCACCTAGACTAGTGGCCACATTTCAGCTTGATCGATAGCATTCGATTAGCACTAAGAAGGACTTGACACGCATGACATTGATCACCACCCAATGATCAATCAATTGTGATAACTTCTGAGCTCAATCTTTTGCTGTTTACTATTCTCCCTACTGCAACTAGTTTATCGAATTATGTAACCTAAGAACTTGTTGGTTCTTGAAATAGTTACCGTAATTCTGACCCCTTCAGTAGTTTGCTTTGTGATTTTGATGATTCATGGGTGAACATATGTAATGTAATGATCAAAGTGTAGAAGAAAGAAAAAGCATTCTTAGCACATAAAGTCCAATGTGTCTGCAACATAATGAACTACTTCGTAGTTGATTATTGTTATTTTTAAATAACGACTTGTATTTACTTCCTATACTACGTATAACTTTTGTTTTCAAATTTGCATTCTGTATGGAATATGAAGTTACCTAATCAGCGTGTGGATTATTAATACTGAAGTCTTATTGTTTGATAGATATATGGTATATCCGAGCTCCTATTCTTTGAGTCAGATTAGAATAACCCTTAGTCGGTCGTAAATAGAATTTATCTTAAGCCAGTTTAAAAACCTCAATACATTAATCGTTCTTGTGATGATATAACACAATGTCGACCTAGTCGTTCACACTTTCACCGGCCTTCACAAATATAAATAAACGTACTCCATGTGTTCAATTGTTCAACATTTACTAAAGTTAAAAATCTATAGCAGGATACATTCAATTCAAAACTGTTTCCAGAATGTTATTAACAGAATAACTAAACGAAAACAAAAAAAAAATATGCAATCCTATCCTTGCTTTTCCGGTAAATTCATTGTACATGGCTTTAGATAAGGTAGCGACCCGAAGCCCCATTCTTCTCATGCCTAAATTTACTCAACAAAAGTATGCATGTCAAGTAAGGGCTAACTCTAATGTCAGTTAATAAAACAATGGTTAACCTGTAGTAATTGTGATTCTATTGAAGCGCCTACCGGAAGTCAAAGCTATGGTCAACAAATTTAGGACTTATGCGAAAGGCGACCTGGTCTGTTCAAATTAATCTTTCAATTGTTTTGGACAATCTGTAAGATTTAATGTAAGCCAATATATTTGACGCATCAAGTAGTAGACCTATACCAAAATGATCCTCACATTCAATATGTAAGTTTATTTGGAAAAATATGGAAAAAAAATCACTTCTTTGATCTTGCTTTCTTAAATAGCTCAATGAAATGTTCTAATTAGAATTTCTATTTAATCTTTCTAGTTCAAGAGTGGTTTAACTAGTCGAATAATATATCATGAATTCTAACCCATAAAAAGTGTAATCTATCATTTATTCTATAATTATAATATCTTATTTACCCATCGATGTAGATGGTTCGCCGTATATTCAGGGATAACCTTCTTGAATTCAAAAACTGTCAGTAGCGTCTTATGGTCTATTATTAAGGCAAACTGTCTGCCATATGGCAGATTGAGAAACATTTTACTGCAAATATAATGGAGAGGGCTTTTTTCTACATCTGACTGTAGCTCCTTTCTGTCTTAGTGGGCAGCAGTGCAGCTTTGTCGATCGCTTTCTCAGATTCGTCAGGTAGGTATGTGAAATCATTGCTCCGATCCCATAATTTGACGAATCCATCGCGACCACAATGGGAAGACCTGGATCATGGTGAGTAAACAGAAGGTTTGGAAATAGAAACTGTTTTAGTTTTAGGAATGCTTCTTGGCATTCTGTTGACCAGATCCATTTGGTATCCTTTTTCAGTAGCCGATTCTGCAGGCCATTGAGATGGTGCAAATATGGAAGAAAAACACAATAATGACTAACTATTCCCAAGGAGGAACATAAAGTTGGTGGAGGTATGGTCTTGATAGCCCCGACATTTTCTGGATCAGGGTTTCTTCCGTTTTTGTCTAGTATAAATCCCAAATAGCCAATTTGCTACATGTATGAATCGCATTTCTCAGCAAGTGATCTGAAACCATAATCTTAGAACCGTATTCACCTTCTTCTCTATGTCAGCATAGTCCGTACCCATGATTAATATATCATCAAAATAGGCCACAGTACCAGGAATATCTTGCAGCCTAGTGCTCATCGCTTCTTGGAAGATTGAATGGGCGGTTCTTACTCAAAAAAGAAGTCTGTCATATCTGAACAAACCTTTATGCGTGTTTATTGTCAGGTGATGCAAGTACTTTACGGCTACTGGAATATGCAAATATGCTTCTGATAGATCTAATCTTGTAAAATGATTTCCGCATTCAGTTTCGCAAGTAAGTCATCCGGTAACAACAAAGGGTACTGATAGGCTTCAAGTGCTTCGTTTAATCCAGTATGATACTTTCGTTAGACTTCACTATTGGTGCTGCCCAACCAGAAAAATTCACTTGTTCTATGACTCCACTTCTTTGTACGCGCTCTAATTCTTGTTTAACAATAGGTAGAGCTGTATAAGGTACAGGACGTTTTGGTCTAAGAAAGAGAGTGGCTCCCCGTTTAGGAAATAGTAGTGCTCTAACCTTTTTGCATTCCTCCAGTTTTTCCGTGAACTTCTAAATATTTCCAAAAAAGCGTTCCTGAGATTGTTCACTAGCTGTAGTGTTTCTATCAGATCTAGACCCAGCAAATCTACTCCTAGAGTTTCTGTAAGGTTTAATGTCGAGATTACGGATTGTTGTATAGTTTATGTAAATAAGTTTGTAAGTCAGTAATAAAATTCTGAAAACACTCTTTCCGTCTATCACATTGACAGGATATAAGCTGTCAAGTATTTTATATTGATAAGGGTGATCAATTGCTAAATAAATCCATGTAGAATTCAACGCTTGAATATTTGTAAATGGTTTAACGTCTAGAAAACTGCTGGAACCAGGTAATAAATCATAATTAAATTTATATACATTATCTGGTATCAGTATATCAGTCTCACTGACTTCATCAAAGATACATAAATCCATTCATTAGTCTGTTTTGGTTGATCTCATTTGTACTAGAATTCTTATTGTTGCATACTATGTCACAAATATCATCAGACGATAAGAAGACTAAAGCAAAATCCTTTTCAATGTTGTAAACGACTTCAGAACACTTGCAGCGATTCTGTATTACTAAGATAAACTCGATGCAAATATTGTAGCCTGCGGCTGCTGTATTAAGTGGGGTATTGTGAGAAGAGTTTTTTAAGCATCGGTATGTGGCTCGTCTTTTGTGTCTGTATAACAGACAAGTCTAACAAGTCTAAAATTTACGAAAAGCTGTAATGAAAACCCAAACTTCATTCCAGTTAATTCAAGGTAACTTTCGTCAATAATACTTTTGGTTCCTTATTTATACCAGGTTAGTTCTTGACAACTTTATAACTGTTTTCGAAGCTTGCCGTTGACATATCGCGAGTGGTTTCTATGTTACTGTCAGCATACAAAACAGATTTTTATGAACTTGATTCTTGATGCTACTGTAGGGTCACTAGTCTTTGATAACGTGTGATACGGATAGTCCAGCTACTCAACCGTTAGAAATCCTGTTAATCTCGCAGTCACTCATGGGTTGCCAAACGGCAGTCCAGTGCTTCCAGGTTTTCCATGGTGGTCTAGCTTTAACTGACTCATGAATTCAACTACTAACTTACCATTATCTTCACAAAACCCCTTTCTGATAATACAATGGATGCATTTATTCCAGGGCACTGTGGTTTCTAGGAACAGCAGCAATTTTGTCACAGGACATTCAACTGGTCACACAGCAGAATATTTAAGGGTAACTATAATAAACAGTAGAAGAGGGTAGAAATACGAGATAAAGAACTCAGTCGATTGATTGGTCGATTTTATAAGTAGTGATGTGAACAAACATATGTGAACAGATATTATGGTTGCTAACACATCTTAAGTCCCAAAACTGGAAGGATTAAATTGTTCTAATGAAAAATCTTATTATCTGCTGCCTTTAAGTAGATCGTAGATAGATTACTTCGTATCGACGTTCCGATGACCAGCAATGATATTCGGATAGTGGCCGAATAAGATGACGGTTCGAACATGTCGGTTCGAAGATACAGTGCCGTTAATCATTGTCATTAATAAATATACTTCGTGTATTACCAAACTGCTGAATACAATTCTTATTCTGAGAAGTGATTGTGATCCATGGTTGTTGGTAGTAAATTTGCTTCCACGTACAATGATCCATTTGCCTTTGACTCTACTACTGGCAAATAATTCTATTGATGCTACTCCGTGTTAAGTGCTGGTCATCAGCTTGTCGATTTCTATTATGCTTGAACTAGGGAAATAAGCAGGAAAGTAGGATAGGTGAGTTACAACTACCAATGATAAATGATGAAATGGGAGATTGTGTAGCAGGGTTAATGGTTACAAAGAAGTCTTTTCTCGTCAGCCGTTGTAGCCAACCGACATTTCTATGGATACACGGTATTAGTAACGGTGGAATAACATTTGTTCCTAATCACACAATTCTTGAAGCTAAACTTTTGATGAATGGGAAGGATTACACTCACCGCGGAGCATTTGAAAGAGGTCATGTAAGAGCAAATGTGGGGCTAGTAATCGGGAACAGATGGATCTGCCGTGAAGAAATGGTCACTACCTGAATATTGGACATATGGAGTGTGTTGTTCGATCGCTAACTCAAATGTGTACCTCAGCTATTCTTAGAAATAACTGCGTCGACCACCGCGATAAGGCGAATGGGGTGACTTCAGTGTGAGATCTTTCAGAAGAAGTGGCCTCATTTTGGTAGAACATCAAAATACTGATAGGGTTAACGGATAAAGTATAGAGTTGGTTTATAACGTGTACGAATCTAGATGCTCATGGGTATTTGTGTGCTACCTTTATTATTAGGCTCAATGTGATTGACTCGGTCACTATATCCACAAATATAGATAGCAATCAGTAACTTCAAATACGGTTTATAATTCAAAGTAACATCAGATACAACCTCGTAAAAAGAGAGAAAATATAACCTGTTAATATGCATAATAGTTGAATTCACTATCTGTTAATATAACAGATGATGAAAGTGAAACGAAAAACGCATGGATAGCAGTGTATTTTTAAGCAAGGACTAGTCTAAGTAGTGGCAAAAATTACCTATGAATAAATCTATACCAATCATATCCGCAATACTGAACTCGGTCATTTGTCCTTGTGGCATAGAGAAGTTTGCTAACATCGATTTTATGCCTTAACCTACTTGGCGAACCGTATGTATAAACGAGGCTTTTAAACATTTTATTAAAACTGTTCAGCGAAGAGACTTTAGTTTACTCGGTTGAATGATCTACATAGGGTCGTAGAGCACTGAGAGAAAAAAACTTGTTTATTTCTCCCCTCTTTCTTACAAAATCCTCTAAGAGGTAACCACATTGAATGCAAAAATGAGGATCAGGTTGGATGATATATCGAATGCAATGAAGTGCTTGCGATTTCGTACATCATTGACAGTTTTCTCAAGGTGTTATCTAGGTCAATTAACCATAGAGAAATTAGGCATCAGCTGAAGTCATATTAGGGCTGGAGCCACGACATGAGCAACTCTTCACTTTAGGAGAAGAAAACTTGGCGCACCCCACCAGAATTGATTTCGACACTGATGTAAACGTGCCCATGGTCTCACTTCGAAGCCCACAACGATGTTGTCATCTCTTCTATCTAAATGAGACGTAAATCTCGTAGACCGATCAGACGGATGAACGACTAAGTGGGTTACAGGGTTACGGAGAAAAACTCTGTGAAGATGAACCACTAATCTTAGGATTATTTGTTCTGGGTTGTGGTAGAATAGGAGTGATCTGTTTACGGTACACAATGCACTTAGTTCCAAGAACATAAACACCATATTAAAAAAACTACCACGATCTCAAGAAAACCACCGGAAAACTGCACATCAAAGAGCGGAAACCTGGGTACGTTTCCAAGTTTTCTCAAGAAGAGTTGTTACAATTTAAAACGAACGATTGTCTTTTGCCTGGACTAGCTGTACTTGATACATGTCTCGTAACCTATCTACTATCATCCCTATCACATATAACTAACTTATTCCTATCTCACAGATTTTCATCTCTGTCTTGCACGGTCCGCTCACTTTTTCTGCACTACCAATTATTTGGCTCCCTTATTCATTGATTTGTTTACTTATTGTTTCCCCCCTTCTGTGTGTTGATCATTTGGTTAACTAACTGTGATGAGTGGCTTCTCTTCCTTTTATTTCAAACACTGTTACTACTTCTTTATTAAGTATTTCATGAAATGAAACTTTTTATCATTCGTGTAAAGTTCTGTAATCGTTGTACAGAGTCATAACGCGAGAATAAAATGAATACATAACGAGACGTTTTGTTTAAACCATTCGCATAATTTACATTGTTGTTGGATTTACTAGACATAGTATTTAAATGGTATGATTTGTTACGAGCTCGTAATTTTAAGCTAGCACGCCTTGCAATTGTCGCTCTGCATTACTGATTGCTATCGATTTCCTTCATTATTAATAGTAAGTGCATTCTATGTGTTTACTTTTCATCTTGTTCTTTTTTTCAGTTGTCGTTACACCCGCTCTCCCACTATTCAAAGTACGTTCAGGCTAGACGCGAACCTCTACAAAGCCTCATTATTGTGGGGTGATGGACTTCAAGCAATTTCGTGATACTGCTGAACTTTCAGATTTTACAGTTTACATTGATAATGAGAGGTTTAAATTGCATAAGTTTCCACTTTATACAAAGTCTGATTACTTCAAGGAAATAGCAAGCAGCAATCCTGTTTGTCAGATAAATGACTTTCCTGGTGGTTCAAAATCCTTTGCTGTCGTTGCCGACTTTTGTTACGGCAAAGAAATAAACATCACTTCCGAGAACGTGGTTTATTTATATGCTGCAGCCGACCTCCTCAAAATGAAAGGCAAAGATAATTTACTCGAGATTTCCAGGAGGTTTTTGGATGGAGTGTTCCGTTCTGCTCTGGAAAGAAAAGACATAGTTAATCTGATATGTGTTTTATGTTCATGCTGTGAAATTAAATCGGATGCTGTTAAGAAAATTTGTGAAGATGCAACCACAATTCTAATGTCATTATGGCTACATGGGGAAAATAGTTTGAAAGGCTGTTTTTCACCACACACCATGAATTTTACACATTCGGAACGAGAAATATTCAGTGACGAGTCAGTGTCTGACTACCTGGCTTATCTTCCCTTGGGAATGTTTTTGAAGATTATTAACATTGCAAGAGATCAGAATGTAGAGGAGAAGGTTGTTCTAGATGCTTGTGCAAAGTACTTGGGTCGAGTCCTTGATTTTTACGACTCAGAGGTCTCCAGAAACGAGGTATCTAAAAATTCAGACGCTCAGAATAACTCTGACATGAAAAACGTTCCATCTAAAGGTATTTGCACTTATTTAATCTTTATTGCACTTAGAGGTTTCTAACTCAGGTGAAAATATTATTCCTGGTCAACCGTTTTGTGGTTTGAATGTAAAAATAAAGTCGGATCATCAGATAAGGCTGGAAAAACTGTACAAGGATAATATCAGCCTGTTAGAGGACTTAAAAAATACTGCAGAACAGTTTGAAAAAATTTTCGAAACTCTGCCCAAACCAAATGATATTTATGATTTTATTAACACCACATGGATTATTAAGGTGAAACAATATTCTGTAACTTTATATTCATATCTTGAAACTACTATAATTTATAATTGTAAATCAAGGTTACACTAAATTTTGTAAAATACTTATATTTTCGCAACACTGGCTGAAATAGTCTCTTTTCACCGTTGGCAAACTATTACGAATACAACAACTCAAAGTTAAGGTCATCAAAGATGAGTAACAACTCCTAAGTTATAAAAATAATGCTTGAAAATATGCAGACTTAGCGTAACATCCGTAAGATAAAAATTTTCTTTTTCAGCATTTACAAAGTGATTTATGAAAATGAAACACTCAAAGGCCAACACTGCAGGTAGGTTCCGAGTGTTTCTTAAGGAAACATGATAGATTGATAATTATTAAAATAGTTTTAGAATAAAGGTATCTTATTTGGGGCTTGGAAGACAGTCTTTGATTTTTATGGGTGTCTTTATGGTTTATAATCGATTACAGCCCTGAGAAACTCATTTTCATACATTTTCAACTAATTGGTTTCATCTGTTGCTCTTAAAAATTCGGCATATAATCCTCTATACTCAGTGATTATCCAGCTAATATGTCATGTTTGGGATGATGCTATTTTATATCTTATGACTCATTAGTGTGTTAATTTTTCAGGCATTACTATTGACGGATTCAAACAAAGTAAAGTCAAAGTGCCGACTGGATATTTTGAAAATAGCCAAGAGAATGCTTACTAATTTTTCTGAGCAAGATTTCGATAAACTTTCACCTTCCGTAATGAATGATATTCTCAATGCTAATAATATGCAAGTGGAAAAACTACCTTCAGATGAAGCCATCAATCTTAGCAGGAGGAGCTCAAAGAGGAAAAGCTACAAAGAAGAGATCTTAGAAAACAATGCTACTGAAATACTTGGTAGTCGTAAACAGAGCAGTATTAAAGAGGCAAATATTGAAGATGTTAGTGAAAAACATGAAAACACAAATGAAACAAAATCTGAAATATTACCGGAATCAGTAGCGAATAAAATCATAAAATATATGTTAAAGAAAGCCGATGAGCAAAAGCTAACAATGCAGCAATACATTCAATTACTAAAACAGATCCAAGTTCCAAATAATCAGACTTCTCTAGATAATGACCTTGTAAAAATCTTAATAAAGCTTACTAAATCAGGTATGCTTTAATTTAAAGTTGAATAAATGATTAAGTTTGGAAGTTTTCTGGTCACCACTTTATGCTTTTATATTGTCACTTTTTCTCTTCAAGTGTTGCATAAAGACAATTCTGTCCGATGCTTTCTCACTTAGGTGTGATTTATTGCAAAATGGAACATTAAAACACTAGATTAAATGCCTTAACTGGTTTATGGTATAGTTTAAATAACGCTTATTGAGAACAACTTATAACTACAGCTTAAGTTATAGCCTTCCACTCTGTCTACACGTTTATTTGCGCTTCAGTGTTTCAGAATAAATGTTGCATAAAATGTAAAGTCCGAATTAATAGGCGATCAATACGATAAGCTGATGATCTCTCTCCCTCTTCAAATTAGTTCGGAACATATTCGGTACGTTTTTAGGTTATTTATGACGAAAGCTCGATGTGGTGAATTCTATACAATCAGCTATCACCTTCCAATATTGCCGACCAACTATTCTAATTAAAAGATTCCCTAAATATCTACCGTAAATTTCTGTTGTTTTTCAGGTCAACCTCGTAATGAAGAAGATGCTCACGAGATAATAACCCATATTAGTTTAAACAATTGCACAGCTGATACTTTAAATGATGCATTGGAATTGGATTTGTTCCCTCCTAAGACTGTTGCTGCTGCAGCACTGTATGTTGCTAACAAGAAGCAGGTATATAAAATTTTGCCTTGTTTGATATTATTGGCTTTATAATTTACCGCTTTCAACGATCTATAGATTTTCATTTCTTTTTGTGTGATCATAAGAACCCTAATCCGGGTGTCGTTTACTGGTAGGTGGTAATTCTATGTATCTGGCTTTCATAACATGAAACTAGTTTATAAACTGACCCAGTCTCTTCCATTTCCACCCACTTTCAGCGCTGGCAAATAATGCACGATGCGGAACTCTTTGGAATGATATCCATGAAGCATATCAAAATCACCGGTGTCGAGTTTTCGAGATGATGGTCATAAGCTCTCACTTCGCCTGTGTTTTCTACACCAGTCCCTTGCTTTAGTTTAGCCTTATAAAATTAACCACTATTAATGGAGACTTAAATGGCCAGTGTCTTTTGTCTTCTGTTACTTGAGGTGTCTGTATATGCGCACATAAAGTGAGCTTTTCAAATCGATGATGGGAAATGAATTTGTGGTTTCTCATTAAAATATTGAGTACGAGTCTAAGAAATATGGCATATGTTGATACGATGATTTTTCAAAGACAACAAAACGTGTTTGTTGTCTGATCTACAACTAAGTGTGAGTGGTAAAAGAGGCATATGTAATTGGCATAATTAGCTTCAGAAAAGATGTATGGTTGGAGCAAGGAGAACACTTTTACATTATTGATGATGATATTTAAATACTGGTTACTGAGATCACATACATCATCTTCAATACATGTTCACGTATTTATACTCTTAATATTTGGAAAAGGTAAATGAAAAATTTAAGAATTCTATAGTGATAATATTTCCAACTGGTTGGTCATTATACCATTGTCTGCTATTGACCAATTCTTATCAATCGTATTTAATAGTTGAGAGGTATTTCTCAAAAGTTTGTGACAATTTTGTTAACGACTTAACATATTTCTATTGTAAGCAAAGGTGGATGGTGTCTAGCAGTGGAATCCAGTTTGACGCGCGTCACTTCGCCCTATTTGGCACTCGTCAGCTGGATGTACTTGAATCTCAGAGTTGATGTTCACTCTGGGACTCGAACCCAGTATCTTTCGCTTGAAACGCCATCGCGTTATCTACTCGTCCAGTAATTCCTGATAGCCACTTGCTTGTGCAATGGGGTAAAGTTTGAATCCACTTAGTATTGTTTGTTTGAATCTTCCCATTGATGTTTTAGCACTGCAACTGGTCAGTCCACTGCTAGCCACCATCCATCTTTGCTTACCATGCTTGTGAAGTAAGGCTATATCGAGGCAATGGGCACAGTATGTACATATGCCAATAAGAGACTGATCAATTGCAGTCCTAAACATCAATGGGAAGATTCAAACAATCAATACTAAGTGAATTTATATCTCTATTGTGTTGCGGAATACTATGTAAACAATAATCTGTAATACAATCTGACATCTTTAGTAAGTAACACCGTTGAGAAGAAATCTTCTACGTTTATATCACACCAGTTGAATCAAAAGACTTAGAGAGTAGTGCCGTCGTTTGTCCATAGAGTAACCAAACTTCAAAGCGGTACATTGAATAAAAGAATAAAAAGAACAAACATTGAAGTGAAGGTAAGGATTGATTACATGAAAACAATATGTTTGCATACACAGTTGGATTTAGACTGAGAGTATGTCAGTAATAATAATTTCTAACATTATCACTAGATTGCTTTAGAGGTCGACTGCTAACTTCATGAGGATGACATATAGCAAATCTGAATTTCGTAAATCATTGAGAATAGTTGTTGATTAACTTGTTAAAGGGTACGTTTGTTATATCAAACTACTTCTGAGTAAGCAAAGATGGATGGTGGCTAGCAGTGGAATCCAGTTTGACGCGCGTCACTTCGCCCTATTTGGGACTCGTCAGCTGGATGTACCTGAATCTCAGAGTTGATGTTCACTCTGGGACTCGAGCCCAGTACCTTTCGCTTGAAACGCCATCGCGTTATCCACTCGGCCACTGAGTCCTGTTAGCCAATTGCTTGAGAGTAAGCTATTTTTACAAGTTAAAGTAGAGTGTAGGTTAGAAATTTATGGGAGAAATTCCAACTCTGACGCTATATGACTTCAACAATACAGTAAGTTGTTTCACAGCATAAAATAACACTATTTTTTTCCATTATAAGTTATTGTATATATATAATAGTCTCATGTTTCTTCATAAATTCATATTAACCTTTACTTTTGATAGGAAAATTCAATCTCCACTTCAAATAATCTTGAATATCCTTACACGTGGTTACCTACTTATTATACGAAACCGTTAATGTTGCCAATGCGTGGTAGACCTCGATGCACTGATCATCTTTATAGTAATTCACATTACTCAAGATCATTTTATCCTTCTTATGATAAATCACGTAGTTCTTCATTAAATAGGAATCTAGAATCAGAATATAAATATAATGGCTTCCATCCGTATTTATTATCCTATTCTTCTTTTCAACCATATCCAAATGAATTCAGATATAATAGTAATGCCAGTAATATGAAATTTTCAGGTAGGTATTGGTATTCTCTTTACTGAAAAGTTTAAGTAAGTTATATTTTACATTTATGTATATTATCAGAAGGGGTTTTGTGGAGATTTTAGTAATTTAATAGAGTTGAGATCATGAGTCCATTGAAGCTAGACCACCATGGAAAGGCTAGAAACACTGGACGGCCGTTTCATCCTATTGTGGGACTCCTCAGCAGTGCGCATCTACGGTCCCTCCTCGCGAGATCGGAACCCAGGACCTACCAGTCTCGCGCCAGAGCACTTAATCGATAGACCACTGAGCCGGCATCCGATGGTGTTAATGTCTAACTTCAACCAATCCACGAAGTTGAGCAATCGTTCACAAATTTTCTTCAGTGAGTTGTTATCTCACAACAGACCTGGTTAAACTCCACTGGTCACTGCTTCTCACTAGAACTTCAGGAAATATCTCGTGAAGTCAGTCACTAGTAAGCATATGATTATTATCAGAAGGGGTTTTGTGGAGATTTCAGTATTTTTCGTAGTTGAAATCTCCACAAAACCCCTTCTGATGTACAGATAAATGGATAGGTTAATGAAGAAATTATAAATATGTACTTCCATCATAGAAATTTGAATAGTATTACACTAATTAGTCCGAGCCATGTTGGTAGATGCAGACTACCTGGTTGGGGTCCGTGTGACTAACGTAACCAATGGTTGGAGACTCTAGGTTATATGGCTCAGAATCGATCACAATGGTGTAGGTGTATACACTCTTTATCTTCCCTTAAACCTTGAGATTAAAATTGCTTCATATTTGTCTTTCTTCCTGTACTATATCCTTATATACAACCTATCTTTTAAATACTACCACCACTAAATTAATTACTTATATGAATCCAGTGTTCATCTTGTTATGCTGATGAGGTATGGCAACTTGGACCAATGATGCATAAACATGCCTGGTCCTACGTTGTAGCTGATTGACTGACTGAATTAGTCCGAAATTGTATTCCACCTGAAATGTTTGTGTTCCTATTTTTTATCAAGTTTTTCAGTCAGTCAGTAAACACTTCCTATAATTTAGAAATAGTTCAGTTTAAAAATGATTTTCATCGTAGACTGGAATTAAACAAAAGAACATAGTAAAGTACGAACTACTGGACAGGTATTTCATCATTGTTTTAAATTCCATAGATGTATATTCGTGATCTTCAGCTGTTCTCCATTCATCTTCAATCCATATTGAAGACTATCTTCTCATTAAAAATCTTGGTTATTGATATTTAATAAAGATAGAACATTGTTAATTCAACTAAAAGTTATGAGTTATGAAAAATACGAACCTATCGTAGTCTCAATTTAATGCATCTGTATTATGATCCGGTATTGTTTATGTTATGACGTTAAACAGTACAAATACTTCTAAGAAATGTAAACTCCAGATAAGAAGTATCTAATAATTACCTTATAATTGATTGTTCACTAGGTGATGATCAATGTCATGCTTGTCAAGTCCTTCTTAGTGCTAATCGAATACTATCGATCAAGTTGCACTGAAGCCACTAGTCTAGATGGCTCGACACTGCGTGCACTATATATTGAGATAAGATGGTGTTTAGAGGTAGTCAACAGGAAACCCTGTACTCGGGTTTCGTGTTACTTGGCACTCGTTAGCAAAGTGTACCTATAATCTTGGGTTGAACAGCTGCTCACTGACGTATTCGATCCTGTGTTATCCAGCTTCATAGTCAGAGACGTTACCACTGGGCTATTCGGGCTTATTGTATGCTAACTTATTTATATTTAACTACTTTTATATCTATATTTTAATGACTAATTTTTATTTTTCCTCATTTTATATTAGATCCATTTAATAATAATTATCTATCAAAACCCATGGCCAAAAATAGAGGATTCTAAGAATATTCCACATAATTCATCTAATCTTTTCAATGATGAATTCAATTCAATAAAATCTAATCAATCATATTAAACGTTTTTTTGTCTTCTAGTTTTCTCTTTTCTTTTTTTCTTTGTTTTTTCTTTTTCTTCTCCCTAATCACTATGCGTATCATTTTATTTTGTATATATAAACAAAAAGAAGCCTTAATAGTGTTTAAATGAATCAAATTATGACATTGTGTTTTTTTATTAGTTTGCATTATCAAGCATCTTTACTATTTTTTTTTCTCTCTTTTATTTATTTCATCAAAGAAATTCTATAAAAGAACATTAGATTATTTGTTTATTTATTTATTGCCATGGAAACAATCTTATAAATTACATTTTTGATCTCTTTCCTCCCCCCTACCCCTCAAATTTATCTTTTGTTAGTTGATTTAAACAAAGGGACATTTTTGTTCTCCCTCCTTCCCCTACCCCCACCCCCTTCAAATTTATCTTTTGTTAGTTGATTTAAACAAAGGAGAAAAAACGGTTATTATTATTATTTTTTTTTCTTTTTTTTTTAATCAATAAATGAAAGTCAAGTAAAATGATTGGATTGAATCCATCCATCTATCTATTTATATATTTTCTTATTCATAGTGATTTATAATACAATTTTTTTTTATGTAATGGTCAATAATGATAATTGTGTGTATTTATTTAAATAAATTACATTAATAATAATAATCTTTCTATTCTTTGTATTCTACTACTTCTAATTTATTCAAGGATTCGAACTACTAACCATTCAGTAATAGATAGAAAGACATTTGCTGATCATAACAGTAATAATAATAGTAATAGTAAAAATATTATTAAAATCATATTCAGTTTGGTATACACCTTTTCCGTTTAAAAATGACAAAGAACCTACTAAACAAAAGTGATTTAAGACCAACCAAAAAAAAAAAGAAGGAGATGAGCAAATGGAATGTTTCGTTTTGTTTTGGTTGTTCGTTGGCAACTGGAACCGATGTATATCTGTGTGCCTGGTCCTACGTTGCAGCTGACTGACTTGGTTGGTTGATTTGAAAAAAAAAACAACACATTTACATTTGATTTTATTATTGAGCATAGATAAACAATTGTACATACATTTTCTACAATACAAACAAAGTCAATATAACTTTATCTTAGAAAATAAAAAAAAAATTTGGAAAGAATTAGGAATGAATACATATGTGTTTGTAGAAAAGTGTAGAAAAGAGAGAGATGTTGAATGCCTTGTTTTTCCATTTAACCTTTTTGTATTTGTTAGACATAACAATCCAAATGATGAATACAAATGTCTAAAAAAGAAAAGAAGGTAGAAATTAGACAATATACATGTCAATAGGTTAATTTATTATTATTACTATTATTGATATTTTAAGTAGTATTAATGTGGTGTATGGTACTTATATCGATATAAGTAGTATATAACACTAGACAGGAATAGAAGATCTAAATGACTGAGATTGACGTTTCGTAAATTCATGTACTAATAGTATGTTTTTGTTGGTTGCTTCTTTATCTCACCAACTTCTACGCCAGTTAAAATGACGAGGTGGTGGCTGCGACTATGTAGCACATCTCAAATACCTTCGTCGACATCATCTTACCTAGCAACATATTAGAAAAATCATTTCTTGTTCCTTCTACCGTGTATGAACAATGCTTTAAAAGCATTTGAAACCTATTAAGTTTTATAATCTTTTAAACCATATTTTGCATCTATAAAATAATGTACAAAGGATTGCTAAGTAGTACACCCACACTGATATCTGATCTGCTCCACAAGTGAGACAACCCAGACGAAGATTTAGTATCCTTCCTACCAAGTCTGATCAGGATAGTAACATAAGTGAATATTCAATGTGCTTGGCTGTCTCTTTATGGTTTAACCGGATATCGAAACAGACCAGTCCTAAATCGACTTTTGACGTTCAAATGAAGTATAATACATCACAAGGATTCTTGCATGGTTATACGAGATGTTAATAAGATTTTGGATTTCCTCAACGTTTTTATGAAACAGAATTATGTCATCCTGACAGTTGATATACATCTCACAACAATCCTCTACATATTAAAAGACATTATTTAAGGTTGGAATTACTTTTGACTAATACTCTGTTCTTTTAACCATTTACATAATCTAGTTTACGTGTGATTGGTGATTAAAATGGAATCGGTGATTTACGACTTGGGGTAAATAGAATCGTAGTGTTCGTATTCTAATTTCTTAAGAATTCCGTGAAATATACGAAGATTCTAACAGATCCCTTTTTTTTAATGGGTATTACCTATCAAGATGGGAGGATGTGCCTAGTCATAAATAAAGGTTACTAGGTCTTTTGAGTAAAAATTAAACATTATCAGAAACGCAAACTCAATGCACAACTGTAAAATGTAATCGGATTATCTTTACATATGATATGATTGATGCCATATTACGAGTTCACTTTACTCGGTAAAAGGAACGAAGGTCACAGACATAGTGACACAATAGGCTATTCTAATCCGTTGTCCCCAGCCCTCCAAACTAGATCGAGAAGTCTTGATGAGGCATAGAGAATGTATTCTACAAGCACTCAGAAAATACGAGGTCACTAAGTATACAAATGAAGTTCATTTATACAATGATAGAAACACCCTTTGAAGAGCCACAAAATAACATACTGAAAAATTCCGTCAACCAATGAAAGTCAAAGCTTTTCGAGTGGGAGATATAAGCTGTAGGTCAACTAAGCGTCTCTTGGCGCGAAAACATAAAAATCAAATTTTCAGAATAACATTACAAAATTAGGACCTTTCCCAAGTGATAAGCAAAGATGGATAGTGGTTAGCAGTGGAATCCAGTTTGACGCGCGTTTCGTCCTATTTGGGACTCGTCAGCTGGATGTACCTGCATCTCAGAGTTGATGTTCACTCTGGGACTCGAACCCAGTACCCTCGCTTGAAACGCCATCGCGTTATCCACTCGGCCACTGAGTCCTGATAGCCACTTGCTTGTGCGATGGGGTGAAGTTTAAATTCACTTAGTATTGTTTGTTTGAATCTTCCCATCGATGTGTTAGGACTACAACTGGTCAGTCTCTAATTGGCATATGTGCATACTGTGCGTATTGCCTCGATATAGCCTTGATTCACAAGCATGATAAGCAAAGATGTATAGTGGCTAGCAGTGGAATCCAGGACGCGCGTTTCGTCCTATTTATGCACATATGCCAATTAGAGACTGACCAGTTGCAGTCCTAACACATCGATGGGAAGATTCAAACAAACTATACTAAGTGAATTTTCCAAGTGAGTTCTAGAGATCTAACGTCCTCAACAACATAGTTTTAAATACATTAGTTGTTTTGCAGAAGAACAATAGCCTGTAAAGTTGTTTCACTACGGAAGTCATTATTAGACCACGTTGATCATACCCAGTTAAGTGACCATTCGGGCAAATCAGCACAGATTATTCAATCTTCCTCCATTGACATTGATGAATTAGAATAACATCTCATATTTATATCATTCATCAGCTGTGAAATAGCCAAGTAAACTTGCTTCATTCAATCTCATATGATAACTTATACATGTTAACTTAGAAACTGATAATAATGCTGTTAAACATATTGGATGCTAGTGGTTTATTGTAGTATATAATGAGCTTTTGTTTTAATTAAGTATGCAAAATGAATTATCAAACATCAAGTGAACGATTTATTACGAAATATGCGCATTACTGAATGGTGGTCTAACTTAGATAGGTTAATGATTTCAATGAAATTTAACAGTCTCCAGAACTCCATACTAACAATTCTTACGTGCCCGTTGGTGATTAGCTTAAATATGAAACTCCTGGATTTCTAATGAGAAGCCATGAGCAGTAGAGTTCAGCTTTGTTGGATATAAAACAGTCATCGAACGCAGGCAATGGATGAGTGCTCCTCCATATCGTGGATTGATTGAAGTTAAACATTAACACTGTTGGATCCCGGCTTAGTGGTCTAGAGGTTAAGCATATGCACGAAATCAAAAGTCTTTGGTTCGATTCTCGGGTGAAGAGGGGTTGTAGATGATTACTGTTCAGTATTCTTGTGCTAGGACGAAATGGCTATTTAGTGCTTGCAGGCGTTTGAAGATGATCTTATTATTTATTTATTTAAACACATAAATATTGGTACAAGGAAGCACCAGATATATATGCGTCACACAAATCTTATTTGATTTGTGTGAGGGCTATGATACTGCTCAGGTGCCCAAACTCAAGCAGGCGGTTTTCTTAGGAGGCCACAACCGGAGCCTTTGACCCTGAAGATCCGATCCACAAGGCAGTGGAGCATCGTAGGGAGATGCAGTCTCATGGTAGCCGGTGACCAACGATTGATTCATACGCCATTTGTTCCTTCAGGATACTGGAGCCCATGAGCACCTTTGGTTTGAAACCAGGGTTTTCCAATTCCCCTAGGTAGACTTTCCGTGTTCATCAACCCGGTTAAAGCGTCGGACATTCGCTTTTCGTTCTCTCAATTTCGTAAACAACACCCCCACCACGAGAAGGCAGTGAGTAGGACTTCCCTGGCAGAGGCTAAGTACGCATGGCCATGTCAGAGCATTTCGAGAGGGAGAACGGACTCTCCCCACTCTTAGCCTTTACGGGACATTTGGGGGCTTCTATCACTGATCGGTTCATGATTTCAATAATATTACACATATCTCAATACAAATGTAAATAGCACAAAACAAAGGACTATTTTTTACAAAGAAAATTAATTACCATTTGATCACTGAAAGTATAATAAAACTTTATTTCTATTCTAATAATATAATCCTAATAATTAAATTTAGATAAATCTTCATTAATATTTAATAAAATTGGTTTAGGTGCTGGTGGAGGTGGTGGTGATGATGATGATGGTGCTAAATGTTGTAATGGAAGATCAAGATGTGTCCAATCTTCTTCAATCGATTTATAATTCATAATTAAATCAGATTCATTTAAATCATTAATAACAAGCTGAAAATAAATAAATAAATAAATAAACAAATGAAAATGAACATGATATATCAGAAGAAAATGTAAGTTCTAATGAGGATGCACTACTGTAAGGTAAGATTGTTAGTAGTATGTGTAATGATAACAGGTATAAGTAAGTAAGTAAGTAAGTAAGTAAGTAAGTAAGTAAGTAAGTAAGTAAGTAAGTAAGTAGGTAAGTAAGTGAGTAAGTAAGTAAAGAAAGAAAGTAAGTCTTTGAGATTGATTTTGAGCTTATTGGTTTTATTAGACACATCCCAGCTGAAGGCTATCGGTTAAGCATCCGTATAAGACCATCATTGGGTACATCGGACTACACATCCATCGCAACAACTAGTCAGCTTAGATCACATAGTTCTCAACATATTGATTATCTTCCAAAGATAGATCTTCGTACTTTTTCATTTTTGACTCCTAGTTTGATTGTGTTCATGATCCTTCGATTATAAAGTTGTTATGGTAAACAACGTTGTCAACCCTGAATATTCACGACATCTTTATCTGTATTTTATAGACAATTTAAACTCCTGCTAAAGCATGCTATATGGATAAGACTGTGTTCAATTTATCAGAGACATCATTTTATAGCGACAAATATTGTTATTATTTTAAGATTAGGTACTGACTGATGAACTCCATCCAGTTCAAGTCAACTTCGTTAAAGTTACTTATGGTTGACATTGAATAAAACTGACATTGTGAAGATTTCATTAACTGAAAATGGAAAACAGTCAAACACTATCAGTTCTAAGTTGTCAGTGAAGCAACATCAACATGGATTGATCACTGAGTGGGGACCAGTTACAGATTTTAAATATAGGGGGATTTGTGGAGATATTTGAAAGTCCTGGGCTTAATTCCTGCATTCTAGATCGTAGATGATCACTGCTGAGGAGTAGCAGGCTAGGATAAAATGTCCGTTCATTTTTTCCAGGTTTTCAATGGTTGTTTAACTCAGAACAACTCGTGATTTCAACTGTGAAATTTCATGTCTGCCTGGTGTTCGTGATGATCACATTCAATGGATCAAATGTCCACTAGTCTAGATTACTCAACCATGGTATACAACATGGTTGATGTTACAGGATTTTAAACAGTCGACAAAAGACCTGTAACCCAGGTTTTGTGTTAGCTGATACTCTTCAGTAAGTTGTACGTAGAGTTAAGAGACAGGTGCTCTATGTGGGATTTGAATTCTCATCACACAGTCTCACAGCCTGAAAGGTCATCATAAACTTATTTGGCTCTGGATTGATCACTGAGTAGCAAAAACCCATGTTATGATTGTCTGGTAATCAAGTGTAATGGAGTTCTATCGAACATGAGGCCCAAATAACTCGATGGTAATGCTTCATACTGTTAATCTGAGTGAGGCATGCTTGGATCCCAGGAGAGTCATAAGACTCCTATTGATTGTATGTACACCTAGGTCTAGCAGTTATTACTGATAACCTCTGACAAGCTAACTTGATAAATCATCAGAAGTTTAATATTTGTTCCAGACAGAGTGATAAGAGCAGAACCCTAATCATTTTATTAATATGGATCATTCCTCTACTATCACGTTAGTTATTTCACTCTTTAGTTAACCGTATTTGCTAAGTCATTAAATTTTGCCTTTTTTTTCCTTCGACTACGTAAAGTGCTGCGTGAGTAGATTCTTGGAATTCAGTAGATGTTATTATAATTTAAGATTTAGAAGTGAATGGTTGATTAAAAGCGCCAAATTCTAATTTTCCAAGATGTATTATGTGGTCTTGTAAAGGTAGTGCTCAATGTGGGTGAGGAAAATAAGACAACTCTACCCAAATAACTACCAGTCTTGAACTGGGTTCTATCTGATATTTGTACGGTAACTCTCTGAATGAATGGGATAGGAAATAACTCGACGCCAAAAGATGGTTTCCTTACCAGTTACTTATTAAACACAGTCTGCGTACAAGTTAAATAGTCGTTAAGTTGGAGATTTATGATATTTTTCAGTTCGAATAACGTATTAGTATCAAAACACTTAAATTTGATACTGATATGTTTGAGAAAACGCAATAGATATACTCCAAATAGCTTGGCAATAGCCACTCATTAGATTACCGTCCACTGAATGTCATTGCATAATATCACCTTTGTTCAAAATGTCACGTAAGTTATCAAAGCAATCAATTATTTTATCGGAAACTTTAAAATAGTCATCTGAAAACATTAGGCATCTGAATTTTTAAAAATTAATTTTTAAAATAGTTGGATTCATGGTTCAACTGAAGCTAGATCACAATGGAAAACTTGGAAGCACTGAACGGCCGTTTCATCCTAGTATGGGACTCCTCAGAAGTGCACATCCGCGATCCTACGTGCATGATTTGAAAGATATTACCTGGAGTTCTAGTGAGAAACCGCGAAAATGGTGGATAGTGGCTCAATTTCGTGAATTGGTTGAAGTTAAACAATAACATCGTTGGATGCCAGCTTAGTGGTCTAGTGGTTAAGTGTTTGCGCAAAACTGAGGGTCCTGATTGTCAGTTTTGCATGCAGGTCGTAGATATACACTGTTGAGGAGTCTCATACTAGGATGAAACGGTCGTCCATTGCTTCCATGGTGGTCTAGCTTCAATTGACTCATGATCTCAACTACTGAAATTTAATTTTTATCCTGGAAAAGATGAATAATGCAGATTGCTGAAAAAAAAACATGAACTTAGAATAAAAATTATTTTCAATGTTCTCAATTTTATAACCATAATAGCGGATATTTAATCTTGATGAAACTTATCAAGACTATCAATTAGGCATAAGTCAAATGAAATCACAAACCTGATTTAACCAGTTTTGTCTTGGAGTTGTAGGTTGTTTTAAATAGATTTGAGATAATTCTCTATTCATTCCAGTAGCTTCTATATCATGCCTTGGGGACCACATAATAGGTTCAGTAAATGATGAACAATATACAGGAGGATTAGGTGCAGGCCCATGTGGATCAATCGATGGTGGTTGATATGGAACGACAGAAATACCATCGTTGATTTGAGACTTTTCATTCGTTTGTGGTGCACGCATAAGACCAGATTTTGTAGTATTCATCTGAAAGGAATAATGGATTGAAAAATATATATGTTTCTGTTTTATCGAGTGAGTGCGTGCCCTGTTTGATATATGAACGTGAAGATCCCCACCAATGAGAGAAGAGTGAATTATCGATCAGAGCATTGGTACACAAAAGCTGTATGAGCAGTCTTCAGTATTTATCAATCCTGTTATTTGGCTAGCCCAGCTAGTTAAGTCCAAAACACCAATAACAGCCTCTGCAATATGAATCATTATTCTCAAATATACTGGGTTTATATACCACAATCAAACTGACCATATCGTAACATAAGATAGAAAATAACATTTGTACAAGATTTGGCCAAATGTGGCTGTGAATAGGGGGAACAGTAATTAGTAGACTGGGGATAACTCAGGCATGGTAAATCATATAATAGTAGTCTATAGGTCAAAATAAAGCTTATGATAAGAGGGACACAAATATGAATAGTTCAGTTACTTAACAATTATACAATAGGAAATATACATATCATATTGGTTCATAAACAGTTCTCAAAGTTACCATTCATAAATCTCCATGGGATATAACAGTTTCCTTAACTTCAGGCTTTACGGGAAACAGATATAAGTCCTGGTCATGTATTATTATTTAAACAAATTCTTCACATTCAAACATATAATTGGAGACATTCGTTTGTAGTTAATTAACGAATAAATCAAGCACTTATTTATCGATATTAACACTTGTTAAGAAGTTTGCTTATTCTCTGTAGATACCTAATTAGTTAATGTGAATAATTCAGAAGGGGTTTTATGGAGATTTCAGTATTTTCATAGTTGAAATCATGAGTCAATTGAAGCTAGATCAACATGGAAAACCTGAAAGCACTGGACGGCCGTTTCGTCCTATTATGAGACTCCTTGGTATAATAATAATTGTGAAAATAATATTTTAATAAAACAAAAGGAATTACACTGATATTGAAACTGCTGAAAGTGCAGTACATTCTAAAATGACCATTGAGTAAATGTATTCATACTATTTATTCGCAATACCTCGGCCGACAATTTATTTTAGTCAGATTTCTGGATTCTCTACTATTTGTTTCTAGAAAAACTTTACTATCCCACGAAATTATAAGGTTTTATAAATAAATTTCATACAATAACAATAGATTGGTAGTAGCTAGCAGTATAATCCAAGACCCGTGCTTCGTCCCATTCAGGACTCGTCAGCTGAATGTACCTACATCTCAGACTCGTTATTCACTGACTGATCAACTAACGAATAAAAATGAATTGAACATCACACTCCTAAGAAGTATATATACTATAAAATTGTCAAATATAGGGCAACAATGTTAAAGATCATCTACGTTCAAAATCTTACTTTCATTTAACCTCCTAATAGAACGAACATCATTAATAAGTTACTTAGCCAATTTTTATTATATGATGATAATAATAACCAAAGATGGAGAGTGGCTAGCAGTAGAATCCAGTACGCTAAGTGGGTAGTGCGATGACGTTTGAAGCGAACAGTACTAGGTTCGAGTCCCGGAGTGAAAATCAACTCTTGGATGCAGGTACATTCAACTGACTAGTCTTAAATAGGACGTAGTATCGCTCGTCCTAGACTCCACTCCTAATTACTATCCATCTTTGCTTACAATGTTTGTGAATTAAGGGTATATCGAGGCAATACGCACAGTATGCACATATGCCAGTAAAAGACTGTCCAGTTACAGTCCTAAGCATCAATGGGTAGATTCAACCAAACAATACCAAGTGAATATGATTATAATCTTTAGAATATCCCATTACTTTTTCTAGTATAACATGAAATTCATTACATTACTGTTTTATAATCAGTAGTTTTACAGATTCCTTATAAATTCATGATAACAACATTGAACTATGATTCATTTACAAAACCGATTTGATAATATGGAACCAATTATGAATTTAATCGTAATGATTAGTTAATAAAGCAAATAATTTTATAATTATACTTTATAGTTAAAGTACTTGATTCAAGTCTTATGATATTTGGTATTTCTCTAGGTAAACTTATGGAAGTACAATTTCGAATAAAAGTACAATTTAATGTTCTTATTGCAAAAAAAAGTATTACAAATTGATGATTTCATAGTTGAAAGCATGAGTCGATTGAAGTTAGATCATCAAGGAAAACCTGGAAGTACTGGACGGCTGTTTCATCCGATTGTGGGACTCCTCAGCAGTGCGCATCCACGATCTCGCCTTGTGAGATTCGAACACAGGACCTATCAGTCTATTTATGCAAACTCTTTACTGTGTTTAATCGATGAAATCTCTTTGAAATGGTTAAATTGTTGAGCAATCATTTTATTAAATTGATAATATATTTCATGAAAGTTAACTTTAGAGAATGAAGAATGATATCATTCAGGAAATCAATATGATACAAAAAAGCTTTTCCAGTTACAAAGAAAGGACAGTAGCTGAAGAGTTCCATATAATGCTTAATCCTACTGCTCTCAATAGAAAAGAAGGCCTTACCATACATCCTACTTGGACTATCTATCCTAGTCACCTAGTCTGATATTATTATTTACAATTCACATAATTACATTACAAATTAAACTCTATCCTTTGTCATTATAAGTGAAAATTGTATTTGAAATAATCTCAGCAATTGAAATTTAAATAATTCCAACGTTTCGTTCAGCTAACTTGTCTGGACTTCTTCAGGGTATTAATCGAAATCAAAATCATCCTTTGTCATTTTAAAGGTCACATATTTTTCATCATTAACAGTGCACACATACACACACACACATTTTTCATACTTGTCGCTTATGAATCACCTTGACCGAAATGACAAAGACACACTGCTGAGGAGTCCAATACTAGGATGAAACAATCGTCCATTGCTTTGAGGTTTTGAATGCTGGTCTAGCCCACATCGACCCATGAATTCAACTATTAAAATCCTTACAATCTACACAAACCTTCATACTAATAGTTCAAAATTTGTTGTTAATGTATTACAAATTATAATGCAAAAATAGATCAAACTAAATTTGATAACTGATATATTTTAAATTACCTTCAAGACATCTGACAATAGAGAATCCCTTCCTTTTATTCCCATAGACGTGGATATTTGACAAAGATTGGAAGTATCTCTAGCATCTATTTTATTAACTTCTGAAGGTATTTGAGGTAGCTGACGTTTGTAATTTTTAAGACCTCGAGTAGAGTGAGAATTTCCATTTACTGGCTGGACATCTGGTAAACAAGCGGTCCACATTGTCTTGACAAAAGAAAGGTGTTATTAAAACATATAATAATAAAGTACAATATATGATGCATTACATGTAAATATTATAACATATTCTTAAAAAAAAGGGTTAGATAATAACAGTTTGATTGTTATAGTTTATGATAAACTATTGTTTATGATTCGATTTAATTCCAGAAGAGGGTTTTCGTAGAGATCTTAGTAATTTTATAGAGTTGAAATCATGAATCAATTGAAGCTAGACCACCATGAAAAACCTAGAAGAACTGGGCGGCGGTTTCGTCCTGTTGTGGGACTCCTCAGCAGTGTGCATTCACGATCCCGCCTCGCGAGATTCGAATCCAAAACCTATAAGTCTCGCGCGCGGGCGCTTGACCCCCATACCACTGAGCTGGCCGGTATCCAGCCGTGTTAATGTCCAACTTCAATCGATCGACGAAATTGAGCAACCATTCATCAATTGTCTTCAGTGAGTTGATATCTCACAACAGACCTGGTTGAACTATATAAAATTACTAAAATCTCCACAAACCCCCCTTCTAAAAATAAATCTTTGTTAATTGTGAGTAGTATGTTATTTGGTTACTAAAATGTCACAAGATCAAATCATTTAAAATGTACTTCTATTAGACTTTAAAATTACTAAATAAAGTAGAAATAGTCCAACCTATCAGTTATAATGATAGAAACTAAAGGTGTACCAGAAACTGAAATTTAATGAAGGAAATCTAGTTATATATTATAAACCACACCGTATATTTATTATGAGAATGGGGATTTTGTAGAGATTTTAGTAATTTAATAGTTGAATTCATGAGTCAATTAAAGCTAGATCACCACGGAAAACCAGACGGCCGTTTCGTCCTAGTATGGGACTCTTGAGTAGTGCGTATCCACGATTCCGCTCGCCGGATTTAAATCCAAGACCTATCGGTCTCGTGTGTGAACGTTTAACTTCTAGACCATTGAACCGGTATCAAACGGTGTCAATATGTAACTTCCATAAAAATTTGATAATTTAGCTCCAGCATCAGAAATCGAAATAATTTGTTTGCCAACAGTTTTCTTCTTTTTGATGTCAAAATTTCAAACGTAATGGAAGATGAATAGCCAACTTTTAATGAATTACGAGACGATTGATATTTGGTATTGTTTGAAAGAGAGTTAACAAAAGTAAACCCCTATCAAAATCCATATCTTTCTTCTTACTTTCATTCATCGTAATAGAAACGTTTCTATGCATACAGTAATGAAATAAAGTTACAGAGATATTGAAACGATGACAAGAATAATTATTATTTATTCTATTTAAACACATAAATATTGGTACAAGGAAGCACCAGATACATATGCGCCACACAAATCTCATTCGATTTGCGTGAGAGCTGTGGTACTGTCCAAGTACCCAAACTGAAGCAAATGGTTTTCTTAAGAGGCCACACTCCGAGCCTTTAACCTAGAGATCTGATCCACAAGGCAGTGGAGCATTGTGAGGAGATGCAGTCTCATGGTAGCCGGTGACCAACAATTGGTTCATACACCCTTTGTTCCCTCAGGATACTGGAGCCCATGTGCACCATTGGTTTGAAACCAGGGTTTTCCAATTCCCCTAGGTAAACATTCCGTGTCCACCTACCCGGTTAAAACGCCGGACACTCATTTTTCGTCCCCTCATATTTATGAACAACACCTGTTGTGCGAGAAGGTAGTGAGTAGGATTTCGCTGGAAGAGGCTACATACGCATGGCTATGTGAACATTTGGAGAGAGAGAGAGCGGACTCTCTACATTCTCGGCCGTACCAGGGTATTTTGGAGCTGAAAGATCTATGAAATATAAGCCCACCCTTTGTATCTTAGAGATATATTTACTTATCAAGCTTCAAATTTATTTCAGCGGCAATAGGTTGATTATAATTGCTATGTGTAAAGTACATATCAATCATATTTCATAAATAACAACATAAACAACATACAACAATATGTAAAGCAATCATTGATTGATACCTTAGGTAAATTCAATAATTCTTCCAAATCCTTATTAACTGTACCATTAGAATATCCACTAGTATTCCCATATTTATTCATTAATTTATTCATAATTAAATTTCTTGGTATACTAGTATAAACTGTAAAATCTAAAGGATTAATTGTATTCCTATGTTTTATTGATTTATTTTCTACTAAATTAGGATAATAATTTGGTCGAAGAATAGCTGCAGCAATAGATGGTGCTGGACTAGGTGTTTCACTTCTTATTGTTGTAAATAAATCCTCTTCTTCTTCTTCTTCTTCAATATCATCAGATCTACTATCTCGTTCATTCATATTATCATGTACAGTAATTAAATTGGTTAAATCGTTTCCTTCATTTTGAAGTTCATTTATAAGATTAATAGATTTTGATTTATTATATTTATTTGATTTATATAAAGATGAAATAGGTAGAACTGGATCATGTGTATAAGGAACATCTGAAAAGTCTGTTGATTTACATAATGCAGAATTTGATCCATGTGTTAGGGTTGATAAAGGGCTTATGAAAAAAAAGAAGAAATCGGTAATTAAAGTGTAAAACTCAACTAAAACATCATAGGAAAACTTTATGTAATCATTTCATTGAAAAGTTTTCTAAGATAAACCATTGCTTACTATCTCTATTATTATTATTATTATTATTATAAGTTGACCGAGTTAAAACATTTTTTTTCTGTGGGAGACAACAAACCAGATTTCAGTGGAGGAAGAAATCAAGAAGAAGCACTGGAAGTGGATAGGACACACATTGAGGAAGTCACTCAATTGCGTCACAAGACAAGCCCTCACATGGAATCCTGAATTCCAAAGGAGAAGAGGAAGACTAAAGAACACATTACTCCGAGAAATGGAGACAGACATGAGAACAATGAACAAACGATGGATAGAACTACAAAGGAAGGCCCAGGACAGAGTGTGTTGGAGAATACTGGTCGTTGGCCCATGCTCTATTGGGCGTAACAGACGTAAGTAAGTTAAAGTATGGATAGATAAAGAATGTACTCTTTAGTTTATTGGAAACCCTACTTATTAAAAAGAAGCTAACGACAAGATGTACCCGAATAAATTATTGGTACTGCTATTAATCTAATTATATTAAGATCTATGTACGAAAACAATTTATCATTACTTTTAACTACTAATAAGTAGTTAAGAAATAAAGTAAATAAAAAGAGGAAATAAATGCTCACAGTCAAGTAAATAGCTTATTTAACGGACAGTCATTCGTACAACAACAACAACCTATCTATACTATTACACCTTTATTACGTACGCTTGAGTATTGCTTACTGCCTACGCATGTATTCATTCTTCTAGCCTTACTATTAATCACTTAATTGATTCGATGGTTCATGCTTTTCCATTTGTATATATATGTACATCTTAATTCTGTTCACTGTATTGCACTCGCTTACTCGCTGACTCGATCAACTGATCTCTCGCTCACTCGCCTGCTTTACGGCACTATTCTTTCATGCTTGCTTAACGTACCTGTAATTTTTGGATATCTCTGTGTGGTCAAATAATAAACGCAATAAACCCTTCGTATTCGCTTTCTAATTTATAGACCGTTGAGGGTTATCGAGTAATGGTTATCAGGACGAACAATATACGAAATTTAAGGATAATATCGAATACCGACCACCACACAGGTACAATTTGAGTACCGATTGCTTTAAATATCTTAATCATACAAGTAACCTGCAGTGATCATAACAGTTTAGTCATAACACCGTAGACTTTCACGCTGATTAATATAGATTAAAATTCATAAATTATCTTTAGTATTCATGAAGGAACAACCAAAGAATGTTGAAATATGGTGTCAAGGCTTACAACTTTTATTAGATCAAATAGAATGAATTTGGACTACTTTGTTGGGGTCCGCGCGACTATCGTAACCAATGGTTGGAGACTCTGGGTGACAGGGCTCAGAGTCGATCACAATGGCGTAGGTGTATACACTCCTGATGTTCCTTTAAACCTTGAGATTAAAATTTGCTTCGTATCTGCCTTCTTTCTTTATATACAACCTATCTTTTATATATTATCACCACTAAACTAACTGCTTCTACGAATCCGGTGTTGATCTTGTTGTGCTAACGAGGTATGGTAACTTGAACCGATGCATATATGTGCCTGGTCCTACGTTGTAGCTGACTTACTGGCTGTTCCATGTAAATACTGAAGCTGTATGTGCGAAATAAGTTATTTTTTCTCATTATTATTTTCTCATTTATGATATCATCTTTTCGGTAATGCTATTTAGCAAAAAGAAAACACTTTTATTTCATGTTACGACTGTCAAAGATTCATCGAATCATCCAGATCAATGACAACGATATGAAACTCCAGTTATGTATGATTATGTTGAATTTATATTTCAATCTCTACGAGAAACAAACAAATATTAATGTATTTTCATAGTTGAAATCATGAGTCAATTGAAGCTGGACCACCATGGAAAACCTGGAAGCACTAGACGGCCGTTTCATCCTATAGTGGGACTCCTCAGCAGTGCGCATCCACAATCCCTCACTCGTGAGATCCGAACCCACGACCTACCAGTCTCGCGCCAGAGTACTCAACCGATAGACCACTGAGCGGGCATCCAATAGTGTTAATGTCTAACTTCAACCAATCCACGAAGTTTCAGCAACTGTTCACCAATTATCTTCAGTGAGTTGATATCTCTACAATAGACTTGGTTGAACTCCACTGGTCACTGCTTCAAACCAGAACTCCAGGATATACCTCTTGAAGTCAGTCACTAGTGAGCATATGATTATAGATCAGAAGGGGTTTTGTGGAGATTTCAGTATTTTCATAGTTGAAATCATGAGTCAGCTGTAATTTCATGATACCACAAATGTTAAAACATTAAATATTTCGCCTTTGGTCGATGATTGCGTATCTCATAGGTGTTACCAATGTCAATATTTCTGATGATCAATACTAGCTGAAGTTGTCACTTATTTAACTTTCTATATGTAATACCAAAGCAGATAAATAGCTATATATATCGATTAAGTAGATTAGTATTTAAGTAATATATAAAGTTAAATGATAATATAATTCATTGTTTACCGATTTTTAGGATTATTTCTATCCGTATAAATAGTAGTATTCCAATCAGTTGTTTTTAATGGATATTGTTTTTGTGGTAAACCATTAACCGTGAATCCATTTTCAATTCTTTTGCTTGGATTAATAGAATGATATTTGCCATTAGAGGTATTAAACTTCTCTATATTCATAATCTGTCAATGAAATACCAAGAAATGTTAATGAATCAAAAAAATTTAAACAATAGAAGTTGAATAATCTAATCTTTGTACAAGCAATGATGGACGGTGGCTAACAGTAGGATCCAGGACACGCGTTTCGTCCCATTGAGGACTCGTCAGCTGGATGTGCTTGCATCTCCAATGAATTATGTATTAATAACATTAGATAATTATTATAAATGAGTAGACATTATCATTCATTTGTTATACAGTTTTTTTTAATGAATAACAGTTTAGATTATTGGTGAACAGTCATCTGAATTGATTACCTCAAGTGGTGTTCGTCAAAGCTGTCCACTCCCTCCATTCTTGTTTAACATTGTCGTTGACATGCTTTAAGCGATAACATTTTCATCATCTAAATCTCCAGGAGTTGAACTTTTACTGGGAGACTCACTTGTTGACTTAAAATATGCTGATGACATAGTTTTATTTGGTGAAGACGCTAACAAAATTCAATCTTCTGACCACTATAAGCAACAATTCATGCATGTTCGGGATGCGATTCTCCCCGTCGAAATGCAAAATGCTACTTCAGGATTGTGTTGCATCGACACCTGAACTAATGATAGTGAGACAAGTAGTTAGGCGTACTAGTATTCGATCATTGGTGTCTTCGAAGCATTGGTGGTATGTCCTGGGACCACCGAGTAAGTAATGGAGTTTTTAGGAAACTGGTACTAGATAAGGATGGCAAATCAATTGATGAAGTAGTGAAACTTCATCGGTTGAGATGGCTGGGACACGTGTTACGTATGCCCAACCACCGACTATATAATAATACGAACAACAACGCTAAAAAGCACAGGAAGATGGAAACTGCTGACACTTTTTCAAAGAACCATTATTATACAATAAGGAATAGTTTAGAACAGCTTACTCCTAAAAGAAATATACCTAAATTTAATGTATTCGTTTCGAAAAGTTAACATACATCGGCGAGACTAAACTATACTGACGACCTTTGAACGAATCTTAAATGACCTTGAGAAATATTAGCCAATCAAAATACAGTTAGTGTACAGTAACGGTATATTATACTAAAGTCAAAAAATTAAAGGGGATACTGTTCTTTTACATGACTCAAAAACTTATCAAGTTTAGATATAGGTTTAGAAGTTCTAAAATCATAGTGCATCCGGTACAGAAACTCATCCATGTGGCTCCATAGTAGTCGGCCTCTGGAGCCATGATAAGGCCTCGAAAATTCTTTTAGCCTCGACCACACAGCTTCTATGTTGTTGGTATGTTGGTATGGTTTAGGGTTTAGGGTTAGAGTTATGCTTTAGGGTTAAGGGTGAGACTATAATTTATGGACGACCTTTGAGCGACGCTAGAGTGACCCTGAGAGTGTTAACATAATAACTAAGACTAAATGAGGGTTACAAACCTGTGTGAAGAATTCAAATTATGATTTACAGTTCATGATTAAGGTTAGGAATTATACTTAGGGTTTTCATCACGAACTGACATCAGCTATAATGCCAAAACTCTATTTATCCAAATGGATAATTGAATTTCGCGCCAAAATCTTAATAATAACTTCTCTTGTAGACGCTGAATTATCACGTCTTCTCTAAAATTCGTTGTAAACCCATCGTACGTAAGCATCAGGTACCAAACTTAGCGCCGTGACCTTGAAAACCCACGAAAGCTCCTGATTGGCTAGTCAGTATAGTTTAATCTCGCCGTGTCAAGTTTTAGAAATCTATTTAGGTCTCCTCTTGAAGAACTCAAAAAAACCTTACATTTTACACAGCCGAAACATAGAGCAAACTAAATTAATAATAATATCACCTCACAGATGGTTAATCAACATTCAGTAAATAAAAGTTATCACTCAAAAAAAAAATGGAATACATACGTTTCCATCCATTAATTTATTCAAACCTCCAATTCCACCATTGTCAATATCTTCATCTTCATGACTACCTTGACTAATTGTTGGTAACATTATCCTTTGTGCTGTAGGATTTAAATGATCAGGAATCAATACCTTTGAGGTGTTCAACTTTGTTGTTTGATTTGATTGTAAATGATCATTAGATATCATTGATAACTTTTTATCTGCTGACTCTAATGAAGGTTTATATGAATGTAATATCTTTTCACGTTCATTACATTGTGAAACTTCTGAATGACGCCTTGAGCTACCTACTCGATGTATAACATTTTTCACAGAGTCTAATAAGCTATGATGCTAAAAAGTATGAAAATAAAATGAATAGAGGACTTCAATATCAAACAATCAATAACATTTATGAGAAAACCACGAATAATCATAATGATACATGCTGTTGGAAACTGGAGGTTATGCACAGATATTTGAATTCTGTTATGTCTTATATTGAAAGAAACTTACTTATTTCTGACTGATTTAGCTGTTTAAATATTAAACATAAGTAAAATCCAGAGATTACTATTTTTAGTAGTCTAAAATCTTAATTCCTACCACCTTAGCTTCTTATTTTGTGAAGTCAACATTTGATGAAATAGATTTTCTATTATTTCTTTTTTTTTAGGGTTATTGACTTCACTGTGATCGATGGTGGATATCAACATTGTTGAGATAATATATACTGTGAAGATTTTTATCTCATAATGGTGGGATGGTTGAAGACCAGAAAATAATGATCTGTGGTAGTTTTGGGATCACCCAACGAACTGGTTAACTTCAAATCATTATCTTAAAATATAATATATGTAATTATTTACTGAAATGTGAGAATTTTAAAGGCAAAGAATGTGGATAAGTATTTACTAATGACATAAAGCCACAACAACAACAACAACCAATCACTGGATTTTGACTGATTTGATTATATAGTTGAATTCATGAGTTAATTAAAGCTAGACTACTATGGATAACCTGGAAGCACTAAACTGCCATTTAATCCTCGTATGGGACTCCTCAACAGTGGGCATCCATGGTCTCATCCTCGGAGTGTGCTCCATTACCTCGGCAAGTTATATCATCATCATAATTGAAGAATACATGATCAGTTAGTTCTCTTATTATAATTTCCTTTAATGAAATTTATTCAGAGATCACTTAGTTTAAATAACTGAATGCTTTAATCACTTATCAACAAAAGGATATTGTAAGACGAAAATCACTGATTAGTTTCAGTACGTCTATTTAGACCATTCTAGCAACCTATAAAATTTTATCGTACAAAATATTCTAAACCACAAAATGTGAATGAAAGGACAATAGAAGGTGAATTACATTTTTTCATAACTCAACAACTCAAATTAAAATACTTTTAACATTTCACTTAACTTTATATAGTAGAGATCATGAGTCAATTGAAGCTAGACCACCATGGAAAACATGTAAGCACTGGACAGTCGTTTCGTCCTATTGTGGGATTCCTTGGTTAAGTGCTCTGGCGCGAGACTGGTAGGTCCTGGCTTCGAATCTCGCGAGGCGGGATCGTGGATTCGCACTGCTGAGGATTCTCATACTAAGTCTAAATGGCAGTTCAGTGCTTCCAGGTTGTATATGGTGGTCTAGCTTCAATTGACTCATGATCTCAACTATATAAAATTACTAAAATCTTCACGAAACCCCCTTCTGATGATTTCACTTAGCTGTTTAGTTAGAATTTCTTTGAAGAAATAATAAAAAACTGAAGAATATTGAAGATATTCTTCAGTTTACAATATAAAATAAACATTTAATATGTATCAATAACTCCGCCTATAGCTCTTCTAGAGTTACTGCCGGTCCCAAGCCCGAGTAAAGGAGGAGGGTTGGGCATGGGGTTAGCAACCCCATCCCATAGAAAATCTAACTCGCTAAAAAAAACGTTAACCAGAAAAGAAAAAAAAAATTCGATGTATCAATACTAACCGTATCACCATCACCTAGGCTACCAGAACTTCCACGTTTACTTGTTTCTTCAGATGGAGGTAATAAAATATTCATTGAAGTATTTTGTGTTTCAAGAGGGCCAGTTGTCGGCCTTCCAAAACTCTACGAACATTATGATTATTAATTATATAGAGAATTAATTACACATCATTATAAGATGAAAATCTAATCAACTTATGTTTTTTTATGTAAGATATTAACAACCAAAACAAAGAAATAAACAATGACAGATTTAAGGTCAATAAGAACCAATAAACATCGAAGTGCACAGGACAAGCTGTGAATCACATGTGGAGAAATTCAAACACTCCACTTCTACTCGAAGTTTGTGCTGATGATGTCGTTCAGAAAGACGATGAAAGCTTCACGACCAAACCATCCAACTCAGAGAACAAATCAAAATCAAAATAACAACAATATCAATGGCTTAGTGATTAGTGATAAAATGTTGTCCAGAATATTATTCACTATTGAAAATAATAATGTTTAATTTATTTGAGTAATATCTGTTGTGATGAATGTTCAATTTTAAATGCATATTAAGTGTCTAAATGAAAGTTGGGCATCACCAAGATAAAAGCTATCGATGTAAAGATACCGAAATCCTTGATCCAATATCTCAGTTACACAACTAAGTACATATATATTAAGTTAGGGGATTTTTGTGGAGATTTCAGGGTTTTCATAGTTTAAACTAGGAAGTGTACATAGCTCAACCACTATTGAAAACTTGAAGGCATTGGATGACTATTCCGTCCTCATATAGGACTTCTCAACATCGTCCATCTATGATCTTGTACCCGGCAACTGTATTCAGGACCTTCAGTATCTTGAGCAAACACAACCTCTAAATTCTTGAGCCGGCATTCAATGCAGTCATTGTCTAAATTCAAACGATTCACAATATGGAGCAACCTTCATCCATTGCGTAAGGTGTGTGACTGTTTCACACCCGACACGGTTGATCTAACTTGGTCATGACTTCTTGCTACAGCTCCAGGAGCTAGATTTGGAGCGCATGATCATTGTCACTGTTAGGGGATTCATGGAAGTCTTAAAAGTTTCATAACTTTAATCATAAATGTGTCATTTATGTCATATCTTACCTCCATATAAATCAAAAAGTCATTATTCACTCCCAACACAAACGATCATATGTTGTTTTTCAATCTTCATTTGATTCGTTTCATCACGTTCTAATGAATTATGTAGTTCACGGATGGCGAGTAAACTAGTCATCACTAACGTTTATGATGATATTAATAAAGTAATTATGGCCATTTAGTGATTAGTCAATTTGTGTTGCATAACCTTTTGCTTAACTAGAAGTTACCGATAGCTACCATAGGACTGCATCTCCTTTTGATGCTCCACTGCCTTGTGGATTAGACCTTTAGGTCAAAGGCTCCGAGTGTGGCCCCATAAGAAAACCACCTGCTTCAGTTTGGGTACCCAAGTAGTATCACAGTCCTCACACAAATCAAATGAGATTTTTGCGGCACATAGATACATCTGTTGCCTCTTTGTACCAATATTTATGTGTTTAAATAAATAAATAAATAAATAGATAAATAAATAATAAATGAATTTGTTCTGAACAATTCATCGAGACGAACTTACTTTGAATGGCATTATTGAATGTCTTTTCCCCTAAAAAAATGATAATGATTAAAAAAATACACATTACAATGGACTTAACTTATTACCAATCAATAAAGATTACGTAATTAAATTATGTTTTATTAATAGTAATGAGTAGGTATACTTTAAGATAACAGTCTACACGATTATAAAGCAACATATTTGCTAGTAATTCATTTGTATTGGTTGTTTGAATTCTCTTATTGATGTCTTGGATTCTCCTACTGGCCATCTTCTATCTCTGTTCATAATATTTGTTAATATATAGTTGAAATCATGAGTCAATTGAAGCTAGACAACCATGAAAAACCTGGAAGCACTGGACGGCCGTTTCGTCCTATTACGGGACTCCTCAGCAGTGTTCATCCACGACAGTTTATAAATGTTTGTAGATTATAAATACTCAGGAGTTTTCATTGTCATATACAGCAGTTATATTGAGTATAAGAGCTATCGTCTAAATTAAAGCGAATAGTTTTACAGTATTTGAATACCGAATTGATGTAAGACATTAAATAGGAAGAATATATTGACTATTTTTAAGAGAATAATAGTTGATGCAATGTGAGTGTTTTACATAATATCACTGACCAGTTGATTTATTTACATGTATGGATGATAAATTCGCTTAGTATTGTTTTGTTTGAATCTTCCCATTGATGTTTTAGGACTGAAACTGGACAGTCTTTTACTGGCATATGTGTATACTGTGCGTATTGCCTCGATATAGCCTAAATTCACAAGCATGGTAAGCGAAGATGGGTAGTAGCTAGCAGTGGAATCCAGGAAGCACGACAGTTCATTCTATTTGGGACTCGTCAGCTGGATGTACCTGCATCTCAGAGTTGATGTTCGCTCTGAAACTCGAACCCACTACTGTTCGCTTCAAACGCCATCGCGTTATCCACTCGGCCACTGAGTCCTGGCAGCGACTTGCCAGAGTGAACATCAACTCTGAGATGCAGGAACATCCAGCTGACGAGTCCCAAATAGGACGAAACGCGCGTTCTGGATTCCACTGCTAGCCACTATCCTGTATGGATGATAGTTGAAAGATTAAAAGAAAGACATGAATGACAGTATATGATTTATTTCATGAGGGAACACTATTTTTATCAGGCGGAGTTTTGTGGAGATTTCAGTATTTTTATAGTTAAAAGCATAAATCAATTAAAACTATCGGTCTATCGGTTAAGTGCCCTGGCGCTAGACTGGTAGGTCCTGGGTTCGAATCTCGCGAGGCGGGATCGTGGATGCGCACTGCCACTGAGGAGTCCCATATTAGGACGAAACGGCCGTCCATAGCTTCCAGGTTTTCCATGGTGATCTAGCTTCAATTGGCTCATGATTTCAACTATGAAAATTCCATAATTGATGAGTTTTTTGTCAAAACTTGTTGGGATAATCCTGAAAATTTCTCGCAATAGACCATGACAAGCTCAGGAAACATTAAAGAAGCATTTTATCCAATCAGCGTTTGATTAGAGGTTTTACTAGAAATATCGCGAAAATGAAAAGCCATATGTAGAAGTTCTGATTGGCTGATTACTACACTGCTACTATATTTAGTAGTATTCTAGAATTTTCAGGAAAACCCAAGGACTTCTAAAATACTATAAAAACCCTATATTTTCTGTACATAAATGAATCGTTGGAGTAAATTGCTTCACGTATATTTTGTGCCTTTTCTCTCGTGTTCAAGTTGTTGTGTAGTTCTAGCTTCGGGGTTACGAGACTATCTTAGGATCCGAATATAGCGTTCAATTAGCAAGACTTATCAGTAATGAAAGAAAGGTTTGTAGATCATAATTCTGATGGACATTGCTGACAAGCTACAATAATTAATCCATAATTCACTGTATGAACATATTTACAATTTTGTAAAGAAAAAGCACCAACAGTTATGACGAATAATATATCAAAGACGGCTAGAAAACTTCATTTTCATAGTGTCACTCACACTTCAATTGATTGAACCCTAGCTCATCCAATTAAGAGATAAGTTTTCTGGCTTCTTTATTAACCCTTTTGTATCGTTTCTTTTCAAATATACTACTTAAACGCACTCCATACGAAATAATTTGTAATTGCGATTGCTTTAGGGAGATTTTCAGAAAAACCCAAGGACTTCTAAACTACTATAAAAAAACCCTATATTTTCTATACATAAATGAATCGTTGGAGTAAAGTGCTTCCCGCATATTTTGCGTCTTTTCTCTCGTATTCAAGTCGTTGTGTAGTTCTAGCTTCGGGATTACGAGACTATTTTAGGATCCGAATATAGCGTTTAATTAGCAAAACTTATCACTATTAGATCAAATCAAAAATCAATAAAGTAAATAATAAAAAAATATAAAAAAAATTTTTTTTGTTACCTGTCCATGTAATAAAGCTTTTTGTTCTTCAGCTTTTTTTTGTTTCCATCTACGAAACCATTCTTGTATTAAAAATGTTGCATAAAATTTACCAACTGTTACATCATTATTACCTAATAATAAATAATTTAAAGAATTAAAAAAAATATAAAAAAAAAAAACAAAATTACGGTATATAAAAAAAAAATAGGAAACCATAATTGATCTTTAAAGTAATTAGTCCCTTTGATCAATTTCAATAGTGTAGTAATAAGAAAACGACGATTATCAGAACTATGGGATGAGATATGAGCGTAATACATTTTGAACACTAATCATACATATAGTGCACTTGTTAAGAACATTTATATATAAAAATAAAAGGTCAACTAGACTGTAACTGGGGGTGGGGTGGGCAAAAGAAGAAAAGGATAGTAAAAATAATAAAATAAAGTGAAAACAATTTGAAACCTAATCACTCTGGATAGTAAGCTAAGATTACCAGGGTAGGTTTATGAGTGAGAACAAACTGATTTTTAGATACACAAAGAGGGTTTGAATTTTCGTATGGGTAAGGTTTCAATAAACCCTTAGTATACGCCCTTTTACACTTTTATACAACACTACAATAGCCAAGTTAAGATCAATCTTATGACCTGTTTCGATCATATGTTTGGTAATAGAGGATGATGGATGTTTATCCTCTACTCTTATTGGGTCATTTGATTCTATTTGTTTTTGCAACTATTTGATCTATTAAAAATATAGATTAGATTATAATTCACTTGTACTTTTGTAAAAGAAAAGATAAAAAGTGGAACAATGACATAATTAATAAATTCATTCGAAATGTTGACCAGTTGGCTACATTGTTTTAAATATTAAATTACTCAATTATTGTGTGTTAAACTGTAATATTCCCTGGTAATAAACGAATTCTCCGCCTGTAGCTCATCTGGGGGCTACTACCGGTCCCAAGCCCCGGGTAAAGGTGGAGAGTTGTGCATGGGGTTAGCGACTTCATCCCGTAGAAAACTAACTGGCTAAAAAAGTGCTAATCAGAAAAATTATCAATAAGGTAGGTTATAGAAACATGATGTTAATTAATTTGACATGCCAATTACTATATTTGACAAAGAGGTAACTTAAGACAATTAGATAAAAGCTTTGAAAGTTATTACGCAGGTTGTTTTCACTTATTAGTATGGCTAATATGTATCAATGAATTGTTTATTGCCTCAAAAATCCCATTTGTAATGATAATAATAAACACAAATAGATCACAAGTAGACTATTTGAACCTGTTATATGATACTTTACATTAGTGAGCGGCATAAATCATGAAAAAAAACACCATGAGATAGACCAGCTAGTTGCTTTTGTAGACCTGGCAAAGAGAAAAACGTTGTTCAACCAACACTGGACTAAAATACGTCATTAGAAATCAGTCTTGCTGAAAAATGAAACTACTGATCCAGCTAGTCTTATGTTGAGATTATTCAAAAAAAAAGAACAGGTAGGATGTTTTTCAAAATGTCTGTAGGAAGAAATTAAATTTGTAAACTGTTCAGGGAATAGAAATATGTCAAATTTAGCGAAAATGATAGTAAAGGCTTTTAAGGTTAAAAATAGACTACTGGATAAATAAATCTGATGTTGACGTTCTAGTGTCTATAACAAAGGACAAAACTCCTTTTGTGACGCTCATAAAGGAATCAGTTTTACTAGTATATTATCTTCAATATTAGCCTCAATAATACTTTGACATCTAACTGAAGCTCGTAAAGACCGAAGCTAAAAATATCAGAAACTTGTAGTATCTAAACAAGGCTTATATAAACCTTTTTTACAACAATGCAAACTTGTTACATATTCGTAACAAAATTTTGCTTTAGATCAGAAGGGGTTTTGTGGAGATTTCAGTATTTTTCATAGTTGAAATCATGAGTCAATCGAAGCTAGATGACCATGGAAAACCTGGAAGCACTGCTTTAAGGCCGTTTCGTCCTATTATGGGACTCCTCAGTGGCAGTGCACATCCACGATCCCGCCTCGCGAGCGAGATTCGAACCCATGACCTACCAGTCTCGCGCCACGGCACTTAACCGATAGACTACTGAGCCGTCATCCAATAGTGTTAATGTCTAACTTCAACCAATCCACGATTTTGAGCAACCGTTCACCGATTGTCTTCAGTGAGTTGTTATCTCACAATAGATATGGTTGAACTCCTCTGGTCACTGCTTCGCACTAGAACTCCAGGATATATATCTTGAAGTGAATCACTAGTGAGCATATGATTATAATCAGAGGGGGTTTTGTGGAGATTTCAGTAATTTTCATAGTTGAAATCATGAGTCAATTGAAGCTAGAGCATCATGGAAAACCTGGAAGCACTGCTTTAAGGCCGTTTCGTCCTATTATGGGACTCCTCAGTGGCAGTGCACATCCACGATCCCGCCTCGCGAGCGAGATTCGAACCCATGACCTACTAGTCTCGTGCCAGAGCACTTAACCGACAAACAACTGACATTTTTTCAACATCAAATTCTCATATCTTCTAAATCAATAAATGTTTCCACATAACACAAAATAATAGATGGTTTATAGATTTATTCAACTTAGCTCATCATAACCTGCTCATATATCACTTTTTTTCCAACAATACTTGAAATTTTCTTTTAGTTATTAAAAAAACGAAGTTTCAATAGACTATTTGGTTTCATTTCTTACTTATTGTAATAGATGAATAATCTATAGACAGGAATTTTTAAAAAAAATGAATATTTCGAAGTCCATGGTGACTACTAACCTCTAGCTTTCACTGATGGTAGAAAAGATATGAATTTTCTAATAAAGCTTATAAGGAATAAATTATGCCAACATATAGGCTTATCAATTATATGCCCCCAAATGCCCTAGTACGGCCGAGAGTGAGGAGAGTCCGCTCTACCTCTCGAAATGCTCTCACATGGACACGCGTATATAGCCTCCGAAAAGGAAGTTCTACTCACTGCATTCTCGTGGCGAGGGTGTTCTATACGAAATTCAGAGGACGGAAAACGAATGTCCGGCGCTTTAACCGGGTTAGTGGACACGGAAAGTCCACCTAGGGGAGTTGGAAAATCCTGATTCCAAACCAATGGTGCACATGGGTTCCAGTATCCTGAAGGAACAAATAACGTATGAACCCATTGTTGGTCACCAGCTACCATGGGACTGCATCTCCTTACGATGCTCCACTGCCTTATGGATCAGACCCTTAGGTCAAAGGCTCCGGGTGTGGTCCCCTAAGAAAACCACCTGTTTCAGTTTGGGCACCTGAGCAGTATCAAAGCCCTCATACAAATCAAATAAGATTTGTGCGGCGCATATATATCTGGTGCCCCTTTGTACCATTGTTTATGTGTTTAAATAAAATAAAATAAAAAATCAATTATGTGCAAAATGTAAAATTCTATATTTTTTAGACTTAAAAGATGAATACCTAAATCATATAGACACTTCTATGCAGCTTTAGATGGAAACAAATTGTTAAGCTAAATATGTTGTACGCTTGTTTTCTATCCCCATCTACTACTCTAATGTATCTAAAGAATTCTTATTAAGTTTAATGATTGATAACTACCATTTTGGTAATCACAGTCACAGCATTTACGATATTCAAAAGAAAAAAATAGTTTATTAAGTAACATTGTCTGTCGATTGGATAAAGTTAACTTGACTTATTTCATTACCAATTCAATTAGTAACAATATACACATATATTCTGTTAGGTAGAATACACACATTCAGTGAATCAATTAGACTGTAAATACTATTAATAATAGCATATTGTCAATGTTGAGTATTTGACAATGATTTCATTATGATTCCAACAAATAATTATGATGAATGAACCCATTTATGGTTTGGGCAGAGATGGATAGTGGCTAGCAGTTGAATCCAGGACGCACGACACTACATCCTATTTGGGACTCGTCAGTTGGATGTACAGAGTTGATGTTCACTCTGGGACTCGAACCCAGTACCTTTCGCCTCAAACGCCATCGTGTGATCCACTCGCCCATTGAGTCCTGATACCCACTTGCTTGTGCGATGGGGTGAAGTTTAAATTCATTTAGTATTTTGTATTGCGTCCTGGATTCCACTGCTAGCCACTATCCATCTCTGCTTACGATGCTTGTGAATTAAAGGCTATATCGAGGCAATACGCACAGTATATACATATGCCAATTAGAGACTGACCAGTTGCAGACCTAAAACCATTTATGGTTTGTTGTAGCTATACATAAACATATATACTTAAAGGTGTTTACGTATGAAAAACGTTAGGTTACTATGCATAGAGACACAATTATGATTAGTTAATATGCCTATTATATATTAGATGTATATAATTTGTTTTTTTGTAACTACTTATTAACTAAATAAGCATATGATGATTATAATGAATGTAAATCAAATGATTAAATTTTTTTAAATTTTTTTTTTTGTAGAAAGAGTTAACAATCATTCATCTTATAATAGCGTAAAACATTATTGATCTTTACTGGATAACAACACCATAGCAACTGGATAACAACACCATAGCAACTATTATTGTTAATAAATCAAATGCATTCATCTACTGGAGTAATTACAAATAAAGGAAAAAAATTATGTTAACAAGGAATTGATTTATGAACAAAAAAAGGGGGGGGAGGGAATATTTCATGCATTGTTATTATTTGATAGTTTATATAAAGTAAATTTGTTATTACATCATAAGTAATCATAATTAAAACTATGATATATATATATATATATATATATATATATATATATATAATTACTGTATTATGTAATCCATCCAGTTATTACTTTAATGAAAGATTTTAGATACTTATAAACAAACATATGAACTATATTCTTGATTTCAACTTGCAGGCATTCTTTCCTATGATTTAAGTCATTATTTAGTCCATTTGAATATTGAATATGTGGTTAGGATAAAAGTCTGACTATCAGTAACAACCTACTGTGGGATAGAACAAACCAGATTTCAGTGTAGGAAGAAATTAGGAGGAAACTATGGAAGTGGATAGGACACACATTGAGGGAATCACCCAACTGCGTCATAAGACAGGCCCTCACATGGAATCTTGAAGGCCAAAGAGAAGAGGAAGACTAAAGTACACATTACACCAATAAATGGAGACAGACATGAGAAGAATGAACAAAAATTGGATCGAACTAGAAAGGAAGGCCTAGGATAGAGTAGGTTGAAGAATGTTGGTCGGCGGCCTATGCTCCATTGGGAGTAACAGGCGTAAGTAAGTAAGTAAGTGAGTAAGTAAGTAAGTAAGTAAGTAAGTAAGTAAGTAAGTAAGTAAGTAAACAAACATGAAACTACCTACAAAACATTAAAATAAATAACTGTATGCTGAATCCTTATTACAGAAATCAGAAATGCCCAAAATCTAAGTTTTTTCTTAAATTATTGAAATCTGTCATATGGATAATAATTTTTTTGTTTAATTTTTAAACGATCAATCTCTTTTAAACTAAATAAGTTGTATATTAAAAATCTCACTTTATGTGATGAGTAACCACTCAATTTGGTCAAATACGAGTGAAGATGTCACAAGTATTCGGAGTTTGACAACACCTTAACTAGTAACACCTTCTATAATCATAATGTGCCAACACAGTAAAATCAAAAGTCAGAAGTGAAGAAGTTCGAATATATATTTGACTCGTGATCAATACATCGAGAAGTGATTGATCTAAACTGGTTAACGGTTGCAAGAGAAGTTGAACACGGTGTTCCCACTCGTGATCTGGTGAGGATGCATGACCAAGTACCTTCAACTAGGTGAGTCCATTAAGACTAATATGGTCAGCATCAAATGTAGAAGACTTACAGAACTATTGATTTTGAGGATTTATTTACTGCTACACTACTTATGTGGTTGTTCATGAAATAAACTAATTTTCTATAATCTTTATAATCACATCAATCTATAGGTATCATTAACGAAATACCCCCAATTATAGTATTTTCCATTTTGTTTTTTTCTTTAGTTACCATGCAAGCTTTTCCCATGCATTAAACATAAATAGAGTAAATTTAAGTAGTATAATGCTTTATATAAGTAATATTAATATACTTGTGAAATGATAAAACTTTCTACGAGAAACCAAACCAAAAAAAACAAAAAAAAACTTACACCATGCATATATACACTAACAAATATCAAAGTAAGTAACAGTATATATTTCATTCTATAGTTGCAAGAAGAGGGAAATACATTCGGAGTAAAAAATATATATTTATATATAAAGAACTTAAATAAACTATAGTAAATGATGCTTAGGACTGCAACTGGTCAGTCTCTTGTTGACCATATGTACACACTGTGTGTATTGTCTCGATATAACGTCAATTCAGTAGATGAATGGATAACACGATGGCGTTTGAAGCGAAAGGTATTGAGTTCGAGTCCCTGAGTGAACATCAACTCTGAGATGCAGGTACATCCAACTGACGAGTCCCAAATAGAATAAACTGTCGTGCTTCCTGGATTCCACTGCTAGCTACTATTCATCTTTGCTTATAATGCTTGTGGATTAAGACTATATTGAGGCAATACGCACAGTGTGCATATATGACCAATAAGAGACTGATAAATTGCAGTCCTGAACATTAATGGGAAGATTCAAACAAACAATATTGTAAATGATATTATTTTATAAATATGTATCTATTGGATTAACTAACAGGTAAGATTTCATGCTGTAGTAAACAAACTGAAATCATTTTATATGTTTGAGAACATATTCTGAGAAATCAATCATAATCAATAAAAAAAATGGAATTATTGAAATATTCAACAAGTAAAGAGGGAATCAGAAAGAATCCGACCATCTATAGTATATCCAGATTAGTTTTAATGGTAAAATGATAAGGTAGAGCTTAAAAGAACCTTGATTTTCAGAAATTTCATTCCCTCAATATCAGCTAAAGGTACGTGAAAAGGAAATTGGATTAGAAGTGGTCTTAATGACCTGAGAGCGTGACCGCAGTACCCAAGGGACAACTGCTTGAAGTTGGTCACACATGACCTTTTTGTGGGTAGTTTTTGTGCTAGCTCCATACTTGTTGGGACCTTACCGCTATAGACGGATATCTGTGGGATAAGGCGAGGTGCACATTTTTAGGGTCGACCTTTTTTAACCCCACCCCTCTTTGTGGGAAGGCTGTTATGCTGATTGTCTGAAGGAAACATCTTAATGCCGTCACACCTCTGTACAGTCAGCAGTACGACTTCACCTTAGGACCTTGGGTTTGCTGCTTTTAGTCTTACCGCTCTTCAACCGACCTGCCTAGCATAGTAGTACCTTGAGAAACGATTGTTCCAGCCAGTATAGCTCGATTAGTTCATCACGATAGGCAATCCCGACCACCACGTCAAGGTAGCAGCAACGGTCGGGAGTAGCAGCAATACTAGTTTTTAAGTGAAACTTAGCACTTTATTACAAAGTTAATCTAGTCATAAACAAAGATACATTTTATTCACCTTCATATGGTTGCAATATTTTATGTACACACGTTACCCTTCTAATAGGGAATCAGATTTTATTCAATATTCTAAGTAACTGTATCAATTATTTGTCATAACTTCAAACAGAAATTAATCAGAATAGTATACATCAGTTTATGGTTCAATCTAACAAGAAAGTTGTTAGTGAAACTTTAAAAAGTTGACTGATTTAAAAAAAAATGATATGCTATTCAGATAATCTCAATTTCAGCTATTTATTTACCAAGAATTAGATTACATTAAAGTCCGTTTCCATTAATGAACGAAGTGACTTGATGATTGAATCTCGCAAGGCGAGGCCGTGGATGCGCACTGCTGACGAGTCCCACAACAGGACGAAACGGCCGTCCAGTACTTCCAGGTTTTCCACGGTGGTCTAGCTTCAATTGACTCAAGCTTTCAACTATGATAAAGCCTGAATTAATCAAGTTATTACATAAAATACAATAAAATAAGCGATTTAGATAAACTTAATTATATAATCGATACCATCAGCGCAAATATTAAAGTAATAAGCCATAGATCCAAATAAGTAAATATATATAAGTAATTGGAATATATAAACGAAAAAAGAACCAAAAGGTTTGTAGAACTGGATGAATCGAATGCAATTCACTACTTACTCTTTATACATAAAGGGTGATACGGTGAATACTACTCACAAGATTACTTATAAGCGAAGAGAAGGGTTCCTTGAAGCTCAAAAAGCACATCACATACAAAATACTCTAGATGGCAGAAGTGAAGTGAGAGAAGACAGCCTAGAATCAAATGGGATTGCGGAACACAACAATAAAATAAACGAATGGTTGAAAACTAGGTACAAATCTTGCACAAATATTCTGTAGTTTAGTTAAACATTGTTTCGATAAACACTAAACCCTACATTTAGAGTTGCTGCTCAAAGACGAGATGAAGATACCATTATCACAGCCGTATGACGTGAGGTTATCAGGAAACGTTCTGATGATATTTACGTATATAAGCACACCTAACTTTTCAATCATCCATTCACATTTTAATCGTGTGTTCTGCAATACAATTTGGTTCTAGACTATCTCTCACTTCTGCTCTAGTCTCCAAATTATTCTCTATACAACACGTTTTGTGACCTCCTGGAACTTGTCTCTTCAGTTGTTAACTCTACTAAACTTACACGTGATGTTTAGCTACATATCGCCTAATAAACAATCTTGTAAGTAACATTTATCATACTAGTAAATTAATTAAAAAATTGAAATTTTGTTAAATACCTAACATGAAAATGAAGACAATAATTGTAATAAATAGTTTGTTAGATAAGATTATATATATATATATAGTTGAATTTATGACTCAATTGAAGCTAGACCACTATGGAAAACCTGGAAGCACTGTACGGCCGTTTCGTTGTATTATGGAACTTCTCAGTGGCAGTGCGCATCCACAATCGCGATTTTAGTGAAATAAGAATATTTAAAAAAGAGTTATTATTATTCCTATATTGATAAGGGTGACACTTTTTTGTTATATAAAAAGACAAAGAATTTTATGTATATAAAGTGTGAATACAATAAGTGGACATTAAAAAAGAAATAAAACTATTTATTTAGATTTTTTTTAAAAAGAAAACAATTTTGGCAACATATTAAACGGATAAATGATGAATTAGTTGAAAGCGTGAGTCAATTGAAGCTAGACCACCATGGATAACCTGGAAACACTGGATGGCCGTTTCGTCCTATTATGGGACTCCTCAGCAGTGCGCATTCACGATCCCTCACTCGCGAGATTCGAACTCAGGACCTACCAGTCTACAGCCAGAGCCCTTGACCGATAGACCACTGAACTGGCATTTAATAGTGTTAATGTCTAACTTCAACCAATACACGAAGTTTGAGCAACCGTTCACAAATTGTCTTCACTGAGTTGATATCTCACAACAGATGTGGTTGAACTCGACTGACTACTGCTTCCCACTAGAGCTCCCGGATGTACTTCTCGAAGTCACTAGTGAGCATATGATTATATTAATTATCAGGAGGGGTTTTGTGGAGATTTAGTATGTTTCATAGTTGAAAGCATGAGTCGAGTTAGACATTAACACCGTTAGATGCCAGCTCAGTGATCTATCGGTTAAGGGTTCTGGCTCGAGACTGGTAGGTCCTGGGTTCGAATCTCACGAGTGCGAGATCGTGAATGCGCACTGGTGAAAAGTCCTTTAATAGAACGAAACGGTTGTCCAGTGTTTCCAGGTTATCCACGGTGGTCTAGCTTCAATTGACTCACGCTTTCAACTATGAAACATACTTAATCTCCACAAAACCCCTTCTGGTAATTAAAATAATGAATTAGTTTCAATGAGACATATGAGTATTGGTCATTAGAAGAAGCAAAAAAGTTCCTTTGTATATCATACAAATACTATTGTTCTTATTGTATTTCTAAATGATTTAAGGTTTAATATATAAAATGGAAGAAATAAAATTTTGTTTGATATAATAATAATGAAAAACAATGATGACATGATAAGTATGTTGATAATTCCAATAGTAGGGATAAGGACAAATTGTAGTTCCGTATTTTTGTTAAGTTGAAATAATAAGTAAAAAGATGGAAATTTTCACTAGAGCTATTCATATTACTAATTAGTTATTGATAAGTTGTTATTAACCATGCTAACCATGCTTGTGAATTAAGGCTATATCGAGGCAATACGCACAGTATGCACATATGCCAATTAGAGACTGACCAGTTGCAGTCCTAAAGACATCAATGGGAAGATTCAAACAAACAATACTAAGTGAATCATAATACTAAGTAAATAATGTACACTTCATAAGTTATTAGCAGATTAAAAATACAGACAAAAACTCCAATTGAAATCACTTATGAGTTAATGTCATATAAATATGTAGGAAAATAAGAAAAGTAAAAAAAAAACAAGTTTACCTAGAAACAACGACAACAACAAAAAAAAAGAAAGAAAAGATTCATTTATTCAACTAACCAAAACATATGATTATTTATTCAACTGTAAACGTTTATAATTTCTTTTAACTTTCGTCTCTTTTTTTATCTTCATCAGGCAACTAAGGGATTACTCAAATTAATAATAATAATAATAATAATAATAATAATAATGATATAATATGCTTATATATGTATGTATATTCCACATATACTAACGTGCTATGGTTAGTTTGAAAAAATCTCCCCCCTCCCAAAAAAACAAACATTTTTCATGCATATTAGAAAATTTTAGGAAAACACAAAAAAAAATTAGTAAGATGAAAGAACAAAAAAATTAAAATTTTTTTTCTACTGAATTATGTAATTTAGTTAGAAGTTAGAAAATTAGTCCCTTTTCTTTTCCTCTCAAAATCCTTCTTACTTTACCATATAGAGTTCTTTTCTGTTATGATGAAGATTTAATCAATATAATGAATTTTAAAAAATATTACCATCACCACCACCACCAACAACAACAACAACAAAAACAACAAAAAGGAAATCAATCGATTAAGTCTCTCATTTCCGATATGATAATCACCAATTTCTTGGTTCTTCATCTAACCATCTTGATTTATTATTATTATTATTAATGGCTTTATGATTTATTGCTTGATAGATCATTACGATAATCATATCATATTGAGTGATCACTAATTAGATGTTACCAGTTTAACAATCGATATCGGATTAACGTTCATTTTCTCTTTGAATGTATATTGCCTTCCAGACACTATGATGTTTCTACTTTTTTTTAAAACTTTTACAGCAAAAAGTTGTAAAGTTTTCTTAACGGTGCCTGAATAGGTTATGTCACTGATAAACATAATGATGTGTTAAAACAAACAAACAAACAAAAACACATAACTTAAATTCACTTAGTATTGTTTTGTTTGAATCTTCCCATTGATGTTTTTAAGACTGCAACTGGTCAGTCTCTTATTGGCATATATGCATACTGTGCCTATGCCCCCAAATGCCCTGGTACGGCCGAGAGTGGGGAGAGTCATCTCTCCCTCTCCAAATGCTCTCACATGGCCACGCGTATATAGCCTCTACCAGGGAAGTCCTACTCACTGCCTTCTCACAGTGGCGGGGGTGTTGTTCACGAAATTCAGAGGACAAAAAGCGAATATCCGGCGCTTTAACCGGGTTGGTGGACACGGAAATTCACCTAGGGACGTTGGAAAACCCTGATTCCAAACCAATGGTGCACATGGGCTCCAGTATCCTGAAGGAACAAATGCCGTATGAGCCGATCGTTGGTCACCGGCTACCATGGGACTGCATCTCTTCACGATGCTCCACTGCCTTGTAGATTAGGCCTTTAGGTCAAAGGCTCCGGTTGTGGCCCACTAGGAAAACCACCTGCTTCAGTTTGGGCACCTGGACAGTATCACAGCCCTCACACAAATCAAATAAGATTTGTGAGACGCATATTTATCTGGTGCTTCCTTGTACCAATATTTATGTGTTTAAATAAATAATAAATACTGTGCCTATAGCCTCAATATATCCTTATTTCACAAGCATTATAAACAAAGAAACACATAACTTATTGAAATATCTAGATTGATAGAAACAGCTAGTCTAGATATTCAAGTAAGCTGTCAAAGATTGGTTATCATCATAATGTTGTCAAATGCATTTAAGCTGATATACCATTGTGTCAAACTATAATCATAAATCTTATCTACAATTCAATCATCACATAGACAATTGTTTATATTAACTTTAAATAAACACAATTTCAAAAAAAACAAAAACCATACTAGGCATAATATACAGATTGAATAAAGAGTAAAACAAAACATAACAATATACAAGCAAAATAAATAAACAAAACCATCCAACAAGTAAAATAGAAACAATGTAAGTTATATATAATGGTGAACTGATGAAAAAAAGGAAACCCATGCACAAGCAAGTGGCTATCAGGACTCAGTGGCCGAGTGGATAACGCGATGGCGTTTGAAGCGAGGGTACTGGGTTCGAGTAACAGAATGAACATCAACTCTGAGATGCAGGTACATCCAACTGACGAGTCCCAAATAGGACGAAGTGTCGCGCGTCCTGGATTCCACTGCTAGCCACTATCCATCTCTGCTTACCATGCATTAAGTCGATTCGAGTAAAACAAAAAAGGACATCTCTACATATGTATATATATATATATATATATTGATATATATTCTAGGAAAAAATAATAAAGGAAAACTGATGTTTTTTTGGTAACTCCCTGAGAAACAATCAATATCCATTATATTACACTAAAAGACGAATTAAGAAGAATAAACAGACATATATATATACATATATTTATCATATTTATATAAGTAGTATATGTATATATATATAAGTTTATATTGACCAAAAGGTATAAGCAATGAAACAAATATAAATAGATCCTTTGAACAAGTTCAATGAATAAAACGAATATGCAAACAAAACATGAAGCAAAACATCAAGGCAATTGAATGTGAGAGTGAAGGAACACAAATAATGCTTGAAGCATATTCTTAAGTCTTCAGATGATGTAAAGAAACTTGAGAACAAGTCACCAATAACATTACACTCGATAGAATTAGGTTATACAATTGATTTTGTTGGCATAAGAATTCTTCGAAAAAGATTTCAATACTTACAAAGAAAGATGAACAGCTGAAGCGCTATACATATGGGCTAATCCAAACAATATTAATAGGAGGGATGGAATACAATGAGCAGTACCATAGCAACTAATTATTGATAAGTAAAAACCTGAACTCCTTTTCCGTTCTATCTATCTTGTATTATCTAAGTGACAACGATTACATTCAATGATTCTAATCAGTTGTCTTATCGGAATTAATTGTCTTACAAACTAATACATATACCTAGTTTAGACATTCTGAACGTTGATTGGATAACCTATTCAGTATACAATGAACCCGGAGAACCATGTACCTATTTATATTCTATAGTTTTGTTGTTTGATTATAATTCCTTGAAAAAGCTTGGACTAGATTGCCAAGTGAAACGTTGAATTTACTTTCAATTCACTTCGCTGAGATTATACAAATACATATATTCTTCTTCCTATTTAATGTCTTACATCAACTCGGCGCTCAAATACTGTGAAACTATTCGCTCTAATTTAGATGAAAGTTCTTATATAAGAGAGAGAGAAGATTCAGTCTTTGTCCGATATCATATTGTTATCTTAATGTATATGGACTGAATCACTATATAAATAGCCAAATAAACGAATCAATGGCAGATTTCTCCATTTCATTTGTTCGATTATTCCTTCTTTTTTTCCTTTTGTTGAAAAACAAACAATATCACAATAATAAACACACAAACACACATAGATGTATACGCGTGTATAAGGAATCAGTAGATAAACTGATATAGTGAAATGACAATGTTAGTAGAATCCTCAGATTTCATCTTAGCATGACAGCAATAAACTTGGATTATTAGAAATATATGAAGTTCATCCATACATAGAATGTATTGTAAGGTTTTTATGTCTCTCGACATAAGTAATATATGACGTCATTCAGAAGAGGAATGCATGGAAGAAGGCTATGAAGGTCAACTTGAAGAAAACAGAAATGGAAATAGAAAGGAATAGTGACTTTGGAAAGATCATCTAGAGTGTAAAGGACAAATGATGGAATTTCGCAATCAACGTATTCAATGTATGGCTCTCATATTTTAAGAATACATTGTGTAACTTAGTGTAGAAATAACATTCAGTTATCCCCACCTGTATCCTCATTTATAACAAGAATACTAAGTGATTAGTTTTTTAAGTCAACGATATTCTTTGTCCTGTTTTTTCTTTTTAATTTTTAAATGGGGTTTACGATAATGCACAAGTTTTAAACAAGATACAAGCTAAGAAACTAGGGGAATTATTCATATCACTAATCAAATAAGCATTATATACAAGAAGAGAATAATTCAATTACTGTTGTTAGTATCGGTTGTTATGTTAAGCCCATATACTTTATTCTAGCTACTGGCCAAGCCAATTTGCCTGTCCATTATGAGAGTCATATTTTGATCTTGTTCATTATTCGCTTATTAACCTTGACTATTTTTTTTATATGGGCGTATGTGTATGCACACTTCGTATCTTATTTCATCATATGTCTGTCATTCATTTTTGTCTGAATATAAATACTGAGTAATGCTTGCTTATGGCGAGTTGGCTTCCCAGCCAATCTCCAGCACGCATCATCTTTGCTTCGCTCGCTAACATTTCCTCATAGGCTCACGGCTTTCTGGTCTACGTTATTTGTTAATAAAAATGTAGTTGCCTCTGTTCTTTGCCTTTTGATATTATGCACTGTTAAGACTTGTATTATAACGGTTATCGAGGTGAACTATGAACGAAGCACGGCACTACACTGTCTATCCATTGTCCCACTAATTACCAAGAACAAATTTACAATCATAAACAACTAACTGAAGAGAACAATCAAGATTTTTGAGATAAGTATACATCACGAAATCTGTATTCTACATTGTTATTGTTCATTGTCTAAATATTTTTAAATATATAAGATTATTTATAATTCTAATTGAGTTCATCAACCGATCAATGTTAGATCATCATTCAAATTTTCAAAGCACTAAACGGCCCTCTCATCCTAATATGGTACTCTTCAATAGTGGATCCCTTCATTACTTCCAGACTTTCAATGGTAGTTCAACAATGATCAGTTAATGATCTCAAATAATACTCTACAATCTTTACTACTCTTTACTGTTTATAATAACTCAATACTAATGATTATTAGCATTGAAGATATGCAGTATACTTACTTGACCAAAGATTTCAATGTACCATGATTTCTCATTTAAGAATAATAATAACACAAAAGTATAAACAACAATTTTATAATTTAATGATTGAAGTCATGAGTCAATCTAAGCTAGACCACCATTGAATACCTGAAAGTACTGGATAGTTATTTCGTCCTAGTATAGGACTCATAAACAGTGCACATCCATGATTCCTCAAGAGAGACTCGAAAATTACTAAAATCTCCACAAATCCTCATTCTGATTATTTTATATTTCTCGTGAAAAAAAAGAAAAAAAAACGAATTTACCATATCAACTCTTATTAGAATCAACATTATTTAATTACTCAGTATCATCATTAGGCATATAACAAGAGAATTTCAGGATTGTGTACAATCAACTAATAACTAGATATATAGTTGAAATCATGAATCAATTGAAGCTAGACCACCATGGAAAACCTGGAAGCACTAGACGGCCGTTTCGTCCTATTAGGGGACTCTTCAGCAGTGCGCTCCCACGATCCCGCATCGCGAGATTCGAACTCAAGACTCAGAGCACTTAACCGATAGACCACTGAGCTGGCTGGCAGTCAAAGATGTTAATGTCTAGCTTCAACCAGTCCACGAAGTTTGAGCAACCATTTCACTTATTGTCTTCAGTGAGTTGAATTTATTATTTTTTCTTTCTTCTATTTCTTTTTGATCTTGATAGTTGGAAATTCAGTAGAATATTTTGATGTGGGTTTGTTCTCTGAGCTGAATGGTTTAGTCGCGGAGCTTTCATCGTCCTTCTGAACGACATCATTAGCACAAACTTTAGGTAGAAGTGAAGTGTTTGAATTTCTCCACTTGTGTAGCTTGTGCAGAAGATGTCTTTACAAGGGTTGATATACGCTTAGGTACACACTCGTGTAGTTGTTGGTTCACCACAGCA
>NW_017386007.1:304055-313487 GCF_000237925.1 Schistosoma mansoni | reverse complement strand
AGAAATGTGGAAGTTCATCTAGTATTGTTTGTTTGAATCTTCCCATCGATGTGTTAGGACTGCAACTGGTCAGTCTCTAATTGGCATATGTGCATACTGTGCGTATTGCCTCGATATAGCCTTGATTCACTAGCATGGTAAGCGATGATGGATAGTGGTTAGCAGTGGAATCCAGTTTGACGCGCGTTTCGTCCTATTTTCGACTGCTAGCCACTGCCTATCTTTGCTTATAATGCTTGTGAATTAAAGCTATATCGAGGCAATATGCACATTATGTTTATATGCCAATAAAAGACTGTGGAAGATATCAACAATAAAAATCGGAGGCCCAGGACAGAGTGGGTTGGAGAAAGCTGGTCGGCGGCCTATGCTCCATTGGGAGTAACAGGCGTAAGTAAGTAAGTAAGTAAGTAATGAATATGTGAACATCAAATGGTTATGATACGTATTGACTATTTTGATAGATGGATACTTTCTGAGAATAGTCACGCTGACTTCATTGATAGAACTCTAATCACGCCTCAAAACTAGAATTCTTCGCAACAATAGAGTCATCATTCAAAACTTCCGGTATTGTTTTTTAGTAAAACAAATCAATTTAATGGTTTATAATTGATGAACAAAAATAAAGTTAATAGTATCATTGAATTCATGAACTGATCAGTGTTATATCACCATTGAAGACCTGAAAGCATTGGGTGATCGTTCCCTTCTAGGATGGGACCCCTCAGTAGTGTTCATTAATGGCTCCCCACCAAGAGGAATCGAATTCAACACCTTTGATCTAGCGAGCGAACGCATCCAACAATTTTTATGTCTAAATTCAATCAGTTCACAATATTGTGCTTTACAGTTCTGATTGTCTTTTATGGATAAATACACCACATTCGAGACTGATTAGATCAACTAGTTACGGATTCTCATTAGAACTTCAGAGATTTCTTATCAAAACGATGCATTAATGATAATGACAGTAATGAGTTATGATTGTTATATTTTATGAAAATCATGAACCAATCCCGCATATAGGATCATGAATTCTCACTACTGAGAAGTTCCATAATAGTATGAAATTGTCGTCAAGTGCTTGAAGATTTTCAGTTGTGATCTAACTTAGATCAATTCATGATTTCAATGAAATTCAACAATCAACATAAATCAATACTGATTTACTATTGCCTATGAATTTATTCTTCAAAGAAAATAACTGAATTTGTCAAACTGAACTAAAGAATAAAGAACCAGAAGTTAATCAGAAAAGGTTTTGTGGAGATTTCAGTATTTTTCAAAGTTGAAATCATGAGTCAATTGAAGCTAGATCACCATGGAAAACTTGGAAGCACTGGACGGCCGTTTCGTCCTATCATGGGACTCCTCAGCAGTTGTGAGATAACAACTCACTGAAGACAATTGGTGAACGGCTGCTCAAACTAGAAGTTAAATTGATAGTCTTTTTTTGTATGTTTACCTAATATGGGATAAAAGTGATCTTATATTTTTTTTGTTTTGATCATTCAATTTTGAACTAAATCATTCAGAATTATACTGTTAGAAATTGAGCTTCAATTGTAAATGAAAATTACTGACAAGAAATTCAATATTCCAATTATTCATTACTCAAAATGATGAAAGTAATTTTAATGCTCTACATCAAGAAAAGAGCGGCTTATGCCAATCTGGGCCATCTTTGACGCCTTCGTGATGTTAGTCTGGCTGTAAAAGGTCGGATCTACAACGCGTCGGTGAGAGCAGTTTTGCTCTATGCTTGAGAAACCTGGACTCTCCGAGTTGAGGATGTTAGACGACTCTCTGCGTTCGATCATCGTTGTCTTCCAAGGATTGCTGACATCCCGTGGCAACACCATGTTAGTAATACAGAGGTTCAGCATCGTGTGTTAGGGCTCAGAGACGACAACCCAATTGGTGTCACCATCTTGAAACACCGACTTCGGTGACTTGGACATGTTCTACGAATGTCGTCCCAGAGAATTCCACATCGTGCATTATTTTCCGACTCTGGGACTGGTTGGCAAAAGCGGTGAGGTGGTCAGTGTATAACATGGTGTCGTGGTATGAAAGAAAGCTGCAAAGGGCTAGTTTCTATTGGTCCTTCACGACTCCCTGGCTGGGGTCCGAGAGATGGTGCAACACAGTGGCTAGAGACGTTATCAGATATGGCTCAGAATAGAAGCCAATGGCGAGCCTGCTGTAACCTTCTTTTATTTTCTTCATGAAGAGTGGTTCTAACTTTCTTAACTGAAAGAGTTTTCCGGTTGTACATTTCAGTCCCCCTAATCTTTTCATCCTTTCTCTTCCTATTTTCATTGTTTAGTGTGGCGCATATGTATCTGGTGCCTTTTTGTACCAATATGTATGTGGTTAAAAAAATAAATAAGATCAAGAAAATTTTGACACATTAGTAAGATCATGGTTTATATTACAGAGACAATCATATAATTCATTAAACGTTTTATGCGCTAACTTGGAATCTTGAATGGGAATGAAAAATAAGAAGATTAAAGTAGACATTGAGTCGAGAATTGGAAGCAGATATCAAAAAGACGAATAACATCTGGAAACGATTTCCTAGGATCGAGTTATATGGAGAATACTGGTGGGTAGCCTATGTTCTTCGACGAAGGGTAACAGACGTAAGTAAGTAAGTAAAGATTTTCTATGTTCACATAATTTGTACTTGAAATCAGTGAAACTTACATTCTATTCTATGATTAATTTGCTAGAAATTTACACTTTTTTTTAAAAATTAAATCCAAACAGATATGGATTTTAGCATAAATTCAAAAACTTACCACCTGCTGGAGGAACAAGTTGATCTAATAACTTGTTACTTGTTCTTTTCCATATTTTTTTAATTACAGCACGAAGTTCTTCATTTAGTTGATCAATTGCAGCACCTATATTAAATAACAATTACTTTTATTTATTTATTTAAATACATAAATATTGGTACAAAGGAGCACCAGATAAATATGCGCCGCACAAATCTCATTCGATTTATGTGAGGGCTGTGATATTGCCCAGGTGCACAAACTGAAGCAGGTGGTTTTCTTAGGGGTTCACACCCCGAGCCTTTGACTTGAAGGTCTAGTCCACAAGGCAGCGGAGCATCTTAGGGAGATGCAGTCCCATGGTAGCCGGTGACCAACAGTTGGTTCATACGGCATTTGTTCCATCAGGATACTGGAGCCCATGTGCACCATTTGTTAAGAATCAGGGTTTTCCAACTCCCCTAGGTGGACTCGCCGTGTCCACCAACCCGGTTAAAGCGCCGGACATTCGCTTTTCGTCCTCTCACTTTCGTAAACAACACCCCTGCCACGAGAATGCAGTGAGTAGGACTTCCCTGGTAGAGGCTATATACTCGTGGCCATGTGGGAGCATTTGGAGACAGAGAGCGGACTCTCTCCACTCTCGGCCGTACCAAGGCATTTGGGGGCCATATTAAATAACAATAATGGATAGTATTCAGTAACAGTAAAATGTGAACAGTATGAAAATTTTCAAATAGAATAACAGTTTGAAAACGTAAAAAGCTTATCAGTTGATGTTTAATTTTACTAAAACGTTTATGAGCACTACACTGGAATGCATTCAATAATAATTTTTTTAAAAATGACCAATAAAATGGATTCATTCAACTCCGCTTGGACCTCCTCTGAGGTTACTGCCGGTACCAAGCCCGGATAAAGAAGGAGAGTTGTGCATGGGGTTAGCGATCCCATTCCGTAGAATACTAACTCGCATAACTAACGCATAAACATTGGCACAAGTAGGTATCAAATATATATGCATCACACATCGACATTCGGTTTGTGTAAGGCCAACGATGCTACACAGGCAATCAAACAGAAGCAAGTGGTTTTCTTACGAGGTCACTCCCCAAACCGTTGACCTAGAGGTCTAATACATAAGGCACTGAAGCAACGTTAGGAGATGCAGTCCCATGGTAACCGGTGACCAACAATAGGTTCATTCGCCATTCGCTCTCTCAGGATCCTGTAGCCTATATGCACCAGTGGTTTGAAATCAAAATTAACCGATTCCCTAAGATATATCCTCCAAATCCACTAACTCCGTTAAAGCACCAAACACTCGCTTTTCGTCCTCGCAATTAGGTAAACGACACCTTCATCTCGAGAATGCAATAAGTAGGACTTCATTGACAAGGACTGTATGCGCATGATTATGTGAGAGCAGACTTCCCTCATCCTCGGTCGTATCAGGGTATTTGGGGCTTGTATATGGGTACAAGTAGTAAGTAAAATAAGCGGAAAATAGTTTAGGAAAAACGGTAAAATTAACATATTTTTAAATGTTGATCTGTTAAAAACAAGTAGTAAATTAATAACTTACCTTCAGTTTTAATTTTTAAATTTGTTCGAACTAAAGCAAAAAGTGTTGCATTAAACATTACAGTTCCATCACTATTCAAGGGCATGTTCATACGTACTAAAGTCTGAAAAAAAAGATTCAAACATTTATGTAAAGAATTGAAATAAGATTATTGATAGATATTAATAATGAAGAACATAGAAGTATCGTCAGAAAGGGGGTTTTTGTAGATATTATAGTATTTTAATAGTTGAGTTCGTGAATCAATTGAAGCTAGACCACCATGGAAAACCTGGAAGCACTAGACGGCCGTTTCGTCCTATTGTGGGACTCCTCAGCAGTGCGCATCCACAGTCCCACCCCGTGGGATTCGGGCCTAGGATCTGACGGTCTCGCTCGGGAACGCTTAACCTTTGGACCATAGGCCGGCATCCAACGGTGTTAATCTCTAACTTCAACTAATCCACAAAATTAAGCCACCGTCCACCATTGTCTTCAGTAAGTTACTATCTCACAACAGACCCAGTTGAACTACACTGGTCATTGCTTCTCACTCTTGAATTTATAGTTAATGAAAGATTAGAAGTAGATTTTAAATTTATTGTCAATTAATGAGTTCTTCATGAATGATCAAAACTTAAATAGAAAGATAATAAGGTCAGAGATATGGAAACTTGGATAGTTAATGTGTAGACAAGGACTGACGAATAGTGAATGTCTCAACGTATCCGATATTCATTTGATCCTAAAATATTTACGTTCGAACCTAATTGTGCATGTAATTTCATTGAAATCACGAGTTGATCAAATTTAAATAACCATTGAAAACCTGGAAGCACTCAACGGTTATTTCATTTATCACTATGGTTGTATTAATCCATTTTATAGGTTAAAAGTAGTGTATTCCACAAACATTAGATCGCAAAAAATTTGACAATATACATCATTGGTAAAATGTAAAAAATGTATACAAGAAGGGGATAAGAGAAAATTTCTTGTCTTGTACACATAAATCTCTTTTGATTCAGTTGATGCTAATTGTTTCCAGTAATATAGAGAATGGGTAATCCTATGTCTTTTGACAAATTGCTTGGGACTTAATAAACACCTGAGAACCAACATCTTAATACTATGTCCACTGTCAGTTAGGTGGTAAAACATGAGTGTATATAGACTTAGTGACAACTTTTACTAACCAAAGTAGTACATTTATGTTGAAACCCATGAAGTAAAAACCTGGAAGATATATGAATACACTGATTGATTTTGGTAGCCCACATAGTAGTAACAAGGATCACATAAGGAGCATACGTATTAAAATAATCAGGATTTCATCTGAAAGCCAAAGTTAAATGGGAATTCAAAAGTCATCGAAGTAGATAAGAGATCAGGTATTGTAATTCTGACAAAGAATGATTACATAGATAAAATGAATCGTGTGTTAACGGATTAGACTGAATTCCTAAAACTGGCGTTATGTAAGAGCTTCACAGAAAATATTGGTCCTTATCTAACCATAACACATTAAAACATCTGAAATAATCACATATTTCTGATTCTATTTCGTTCTTAAATATTACAAAACAGCTACTTGACTATTTTATGGCCTACTGAAGGTTCACAATATATGGGTACGTGATTCTGGAGATGTCAAACTCAATATATCAATCGACAGCAAAATAGTTGGTAAAATTATTGAAAATATTACACTGGAAATCGATCAAACGCTATGTTAAAGGTGTACAGAAATGTGTAGACGTAGCAAAATTGTGGTGTGGTCTACTTATAACCACATAATTAGTATATGGTTATGGTCAGACATAGAATGCACTTTGGCAGAAGATCGATAAGGAAAGAGCAGGAACGAAATGCAATTGGTAGGAAAATGCATAAACAATAAAATCAGAGAAGACGGACTGATATTTGCAGAAGGAACAGTCAAGATTGAAATCATTGATTGATAGTTTGCAAATTAACTGTTAGCTGTATGGTTATCCGAATTTAGTGAGATAGTCTATAATTTGTGCTTAAATACATTCGATTGTCCCCACTCGTGTTCTTGTTCACAACAAAATATGTGAATTAAAGGAAAAAACTGTGGTATCTCTGGACGTGACATCTTCATTTACAAATGTTTCAGTGACGGAAACCAAAGACCATAAAAATTTTAGAAATAAAATAGTTATACAGACACTGACGTATAAAATAAAAGCACTTTGATCATATTTCTCTCTGGATGATATGTTGTTCTATAATCCTTCCTATTTGACAGCATATACGACACCATATGAGTTCAGAAGTGTTTAAAACTTTTGTACCAAAAAGTGTACGATATATCACGCTGGTAATCTGAAATATTATTTTGTTACGTACTTCTCATGAATATCCCTCTTGTCTGTTGTTATATAAATGATGTGCTCAATTTAAATTTGTTCCTTTGATAAGTCGTTAGTAGAAAGTCAAAGGTCTATTAAAAGGACAGTTAGAGTAGGAATTATTGTAGTGGCGGTCAAATGTATGTGGATACAAAACTACAGAGTCTCTTAGTAAAATCTGAGAACCAGACTGTAAATACTTCATTTGCAAAGATCTACCGATCGTCTCAGATTTCATTGTTCTTTCGCCTCCACGCCAGTCACTCCTCTTGTTCTCTTTTGTTCGACCTTCTGCCACTGGTTATTTCACTTTCGACTGATGATACATACTACTAACGTCTGTCGACATCAGTAGCATACACCACATTAGAATTTGAGTCTGTTCAATATTGAACAAAGTCTTCAGGTATATAAAGTTATCAACTAACAGCACAGTTAAAGGAAATAAAATTATCAACTATGAAATACTGATCACTGTCGAGATCAAAGAAATTTCATTCATTAACTGGCAATTCAAATTATTGAGGCACTTCCTTCAAGTTGTGTGAAACACAAACAGTCAAAGATATTTTGTATGACGTTTTACTCTCATAACGTTTAACCTCATAATGTTACTATAACAGAATCGAGGCTTTTTATCAGTTTAACTTGTGTATGGTTGGTTGGATGGAATCGGTGCTTGAAATAGGAAGTATGACTGAATGAATACATTGCTACAAGAAGACGCAAAACTATGGTATCTCCATTCATTTATTCTTCCGACAATGTACGGATTCATAAATGATTAAATTCGCTTACAGAAATAATATTTACTCGTAAAGCAATTGTTTAATTAATTATCAGAAGGGGTTTTGTGGAGATTTAGTATTTTCATAGTTCAAAGCGTGAGTCAATTGAAGTTAGACCATTATGGAAAACCTGGAAGCACTGCTTGACGGCCGTTTCGTCCTATTATGGGACTCCTCAGAGGCAGTGCGCATCCACGATCCCGCACTCGCGAGATTAGAACCCAGGACCTATCAGTCTCGAGCCAGAGCCCTTAACCAATAGAACACTGAGCCGGCAGGCATCCAACGGTGTTAATGTCTAACTTAATTTAATAAAATGAGGCATCATACAGTTCTGTTATGTTTGGAATGTATAGGTTTTAGTTTTGAAGGCTAAGTTGAAAAAAAAATACCAAAGGATGAGGGTCATATCATTACAAAGTGTACAATGCCAGTTATCTAAGAGTCATCTCATTAATTTATGTTATAAAATCTTGTTATGGTTGGTAATACTATCTGAAAACTTGATTACTGTAATGCATAATCAATACTGTTGGCATAGATGTACTCAATGTTATGGTTACCTTACCTACAAAATTCTATCATTCCACAACAGTTAATGAAGCCTCTTTGTTGTTTTTGTTTCACCATTGTGTTATTTGAAAACAAATGAGACTTACTGTAAGAGTATATGTTTATTTGAATGATTAATCAATGAATCTATGAATTACTTAGGTATAAAATATAACTATGAAACACTGTATGACCTTATTAAGGAATATATAGTTGTTGCTTTCAATGGTTTATTAGTAATAAAGAGGTTGATGTTGAATTAGATCGATAATGAATAACCGAAGAACTTAAATAGTTAGACAAAGAAAGAACTTACGATGAATGTCTAAATCTAAGAATTTGTAGTTCTTAAGTAAACAATTCACATTATTCTTATAAATTTTCATAAAAGAAAATACTTTTTTTCCATTTCAAATATGTCATTAAGTATTCTAGTGAATATTATAAATGTGGTCTGATATACATATTTTACTAGACTTGGCAATTCTTTAAATAAAAGTCAATTGAAGCTAAACCACCATGGAAAACCTGGAAGATTTCCAAATAGCAAACGAGAAACATATATACTACTTATCTGTCCATTCTGTACTATTCTCTGGATATGTTTTATATTTATTTACCTTGAAACCAACATCTGAATAGGAATTAAGTAGAAATATAATTTTAGGTAGGAAGAAAAAGTTGAAAAATGAGGTTATAAACTCTGATCACCGGAAGTATTCCAGAATAGATATTGCCACTTTCTAATTAAGATGCTAAATTATCGACTATTTTAATAACTAGGAATGATATGAAATTGGATCAGTATGAAACGAAATCAACTTTTAAATACAGAACCAGTATTCCAAAAAAATGTAGGTGAAAACAACAAGTTTAAGAATAAATATTGTTATAAACTGAGATGACGTGGCTATTAGTGGAATCTATGACGAGCGTTTCATCCTATATGACTGAAGGCATAAGATGTACATATATTAATAGCAAACTGATCAATTACAGTCCTAAATATCAATGAAAAGATTCAAGCAACCAATTGTTATAGTTTCCGAATAAGACCGATGATTACCAAATTCAATTTTTAAATACACTTTCAGTTTGATATTATTTCTTTTATTCTATTGTAATTTTTAAAAAAATAAAAAAAATAACATAAATTTGTTCATCAATATACATTTCATTTAATTCATTTTAGAGGAAGAATTAAACATCTTGATGTAGTTACTCTTCTTCGTAAAATATCTCCTCCCTTAGGATTTGGTAAATTATGTCCTCATCGTACTGCATGTGTAGTAAGTTCATTAATATTATAATGTATTGAATTACTGAATAATATAACAGTTTGACAGTAGTCAAATATTTTCAAA
>NW_017386007.1:284318-303855 GCF_000237925.1 Schistosoma mansoni | reverse complement strand
TTCATAAAAGAAAATACTTTTTTTCCATTTCAAATATGTCATTAAGTATTCTAGTGAATATTATAAATGTGGTCTGATATACATATTTTACTAGACTTGGCACAATTCTTTAAATAAAAGTCAATTGAAGCTAAACCACCATGGAAAACCTGGAAGCACTGAATGGCTGTTTCGTCCTGGTAAGGGACTTCTCAGCAGCGCGCATCCACGAGATTCGAACCCAGGACCTACTAGTCTCGAGCTAGAGCACTTAACCGATAGACCACTGAGCCGACATCCCATCGTGCATGCACGCTTCTGAGGAGTCCCATAATAGGACGAAACGGCCGTTTAGTGCTTCCAGGTTTTCCTTGGTGGTTTAGCTTCAATTGACTCATGCTTTCAACTATGGAAATACTGAAATCTCCACAAAACCCCTTCTGATAAAGTCAATAATATTAAGAGAGAAATGCCCAATTCCTAATTCCTAAAAAAGGTTTATAGCTTTAGATAATGTTAGATAGCATAAGATGGGTAGCTTAATGGTAAGATTATATAGAAGTAATAATGAATTACAATGGAATCTTGATTAGAAAAATTATCTGAAATAGGAATGTTATACAAAATATTCTATATAAGACTTTGATATTTGAACATGCAATCGATATGTATTGAACAATAGATTATTTCTATTCTTGGAATATGTTATATCCCATGGAGATTTATGAATTGCAACTTTTGAGAATTATTTATAGACCAATATGATATGTATATATCCTATTGTTTAATTGTTAAGTAACTTAACTATTCATATTCATGTTTCTTTTATTACAAGCATTATTTTGACCTGTAGACTATTATTATACGACTTACCATTCTTGAGTTATCCCCAGTCCATTAATTACTGTTCCCCCTATTCACAGCCACATTTGGCCAAATCTTGTACAAACGTTGTCTCTTATTTTATGGTACGATGTAGTCAGTTTGATTGGTATATAAACTCAGTATGTTTGAAATATAATGATTCACATTGCAGAGGCTGTTATTGGTGTTCTGGACTTAACTGGCTGGACTAGGCAGATAGCAGGACTGATAAGTACTCAAGACTGCTCATACGGTTTTCGTGTATCATTGCTGTGATCAATAATTCACTCCTCTCTAAATGACGGTCTTACAACGTTCATATATATCAACTGAGCACACACACACACACACACCCGATATAACAGAATAAATCCAAATTTCTGAAGGATACTTGAATATTATGTTATTATAAATCTCTATATGTTGAATAGTTAAATCTCTAAACTAACATGATTGTTTGAATGAATGCCTTAAATATTTCATAAGTAAATAATTAATTTTGAAAATATTTGACTACTGTCAAACTGTTATATTATTCAGTAATTCAATACATTATAATATTAATGAACTTACTACACATGCAGTACGATGAGGACATAATTTACCAAATCCTAATGGAGGAGATATTTTACGAAGAAGAGTAACTACATCAAGATGTTTAATTCTTCCTCTAAAATGAATTAAATGAAATGTATATTGATGAACAAATTTATGTTATTTTTTTTATTTTTTTAAAAATTACAATAGAATAAAAGAAATAATATCAAACTGAAAGTGTATTTAAAAATTGAATTTGGTAATCATCGGTCTTATTCGGAAACTATAACAATTGGTTGCTTGAATCTTTTCATTGATATTTAGGACTGTAATTGATCAGTTTGCTATTAATATATGTACATCTTATGCCTTCAGTCATATAGGATGAAACGCTCGTCATAGATTCCACTAATAGCCACGTCATCTCAGTTTATAACAATATTTATTCTTAAACTTGTTGTTTTCACCTACATTTTTTTGGAATACTGGTTCTGTATTTAAAAGTTGATTTCGTTTCATACTGATCCAATTTCATATCATTCCTAGTTATTAAAATAGTCGATAATTTAGCATCTTAATTAGAAAGTGGCAATATCTATTCTGGAATACTTCCGGTGATCAGAGTTTATAACCTCATTTTTCAACTTTTTCTTCCTACCTAAAATTATATTTCTACTTAATTCCTATTCAGATGTTGGTTTCAAGGTAAATAAATATAAAACATATCCAGAGAATAGTACAGAATGGACAGATAAGTAGTATATATGTTTCTCGTTTGCTATTTGGAAATCTTACCAGCAACATATATGATTCAAGTTGGAACCAACTAAGTGTTTTTCCTACCAAGGCACCAAGGCTAATGAAACATCTAATATATGTAAATATGATCAACACTAACCGTTACATAATTATTACTTATAAATCGTTAACTTCAGTCGCATTTATATGAAAGAATTGTACGAACTTTGGGATAGTATGTAGTTTGAATATATATAAGTTCAGAGTATATTTCATCGTGATCAAACATAGGACAATAAATACATTTTAGTAAAAAGGATTCATTAGTGTTACGTATTTATAACGTAACGGGACCAAAATTTTAATGTTCAGAATTTTGTTTGTGTAGATTGTAGCAATTTTGATAGTTGAATTCATATGCCAATGTAAGCTAGACCACTATTGAAAACCTAAAATTACTGGACGACCGTTTCATCCTAGTATGGGGCTCCTCAGCAGTGCTCGTTCACGACCCCGCATCAAAAGGACTCAAACACAAGACCTTCGGTCTCACGAGCAAACGCTTAACCTTTAGACCACTGAGCTGGCATCCAAACGTGTTAGTGTCTAACTTCAGTCGATCCTGCATGGACGCGCAAAGCTGAGGAGTTTCATACTCGGACGAAACGGCCGTCCAGTGCTTCCAAACATTTTAACCGATTATAATGTCTTTGAAATAAAAAATACTATCATATTTAAACATTCGTAAGCGTTCTTAGGTCCGTAAAACCGAACGCACAAAACGTATTGGGTTCATGAATTCATAAGTATATCTAACATTTGTCTAGTTTGCATTGTCTCATTAATATCCAAGTTTGAATAGGCGTTGTACGAGTATGGAAACAAATGTTCTAAAACCTTTACTGATTGAAATGATAGCTTTGTAACTATCGCAGGATAATTTTTTTCTATTTGTAAGTTAGAGATTAAGACCATTCAGATACGTCCAGCCCTGAGACACCAGATCAAAATGTGGATCAACCTGGTTAGTAATATTGAACTTTTTTCTTTGGAGACTTCTGAGATCTGCACTACGAAGAGTAATAGTTTCCTTTGATTCAGGTTGATTATAGTCTTTCTAAATACAGTTTTCAGGTTATGATGGTATACAATGAAGATAAAAAGCCAGATAATGATAAACTAAACAATAATAATAAACAAAGATCGAGGTCTACAGGAGAAGCTGTGAGTCATATGTTGATATGCTTGATGCTATTACGAGTCCACCTTACTCGGTAAAAGGAACGAAGGTCAAAGACAAAATGACACTTAAGGCTATTCAAATCCGATGTTCCCGGCCCTGATAACTAGATCAAGAAGTCTTGATGAGGCATTGAGAATGTATTCTACAAGCACATAGAAAATACGAGGTCACTAAGCACACAAATAAAACTTATTTATGCAATGACAGAAATGCCCTTTGGGAAGCCACAAAATAGCGTACTAAAAAAAGTTCGTCAACCAATGACAGTCAAGGATTTCTGAGTGGAAGATGTAAGCTGTAGGTCAACTAAGCGTCTCTTACCGCGAAAACGTCAAATTCAAATTTTCAGAATAAAATTACAAAATTAGGACCTTTTCCAAGTGAGTTCTGGGAATCTAAAGTCCTCAAAATCTTTAGAGAAACTCGAATCCTTCACTTCTACCTGAATTTTGTTCTGATGATATTGTTGTTCAAAAGAACAATAAACGCTTCATGACTAAATTGTTTAGCTTCAAGATCGTAACTCCATCAAAATTATCCACCTAAGCTACAAATATCAACCATATCAATATCTTATACTTTCATTATTTCAATGTTCTTGTATAAAAACAATAGGTGCTCATCATAAATGTGTATAGCTTACTTTGCTTCAGGATCATATTCTGACCATAAACGTATAAATTCATCTAAATGATGTGGACCTAATATTGACCAATCCCGTGTTAAATAATCAAAGTTATCCATTATAACAGCAACAAATAAGTTGATAATCTAAAATTAACAGTTATAATAATGATAATAATCATCATCAGGAAAACATATAGACTTGTAACAGTATGGGATAAAATATAATTAGCATATAGAAAAGAATGAATAGTGAAGTAGATGGTTAGAAATACGACGTTATAGTGGTTTGAAACTTTCATAATCTACTGACATTTGACTAAATCAAATCTCTAAAACATTCCACTCTCAAGAAGTAGCTTATTTCTGTTGAGTTCCGATGTTGATGAACTAGTCAATAGAACTCTTTCGTCATAATGGGAAACTTCAAAAAAGCATATAATGTAAAAACTTTTTAAAGTTAAACAGTAAATTTCAAGTGTTCCTACTGTAAGTGATTCTTAGATCTTTTAGCCCCCAAATGCCCTGGTACGGCCGAGAGTGGGGAGAGTCTGCTCTCTCTCTCCAAATGCTCTCACATGGCCACACGTATATAGCCTATGCCACGGAAGTCCTACTCACTGCCTTCTTGTGGCATCACTGTTGTTTACGAAATTGAGAGGAAGAAAAGTGAATGTCCGGTGCTTTAACCGGGTTGGTGGACACGGATAGTCCATCTAGGGGAGTTGGAAAATCCTGATTCCAAAACAATGGTGCACATGGGTTCCAGTATCCTGAAGGAACAAATGGCGTATGAATCAATTGTTGATCACCGGCTACCATGGGACTTCACCTCCTCAAGATGCTCCACTACCTTATGGACTAGACTTTCAGGTCAAAGGCTCCGGGTGTGGCCCCTAAGAAAACCACCTGCTTCAGTTTGGGTACCCGAGGAGTATCACAGCCCTCACACAAATCGAATGAGATTTGTGCGGCGCATATATATCTGGTGCTTCCTTGTACCAATATTTATGTGTTTAAATAAATTAAATTAAATAAATAGGCTGGAATCTAAACTATTTATATCTATACATTATTTATCTTTTCAATTAAGTACAGTTAGAAGTGAATATTACTAAGTTAAGCATATTAACTGCAAGAAAAATGGAACTCACAAGGAAGGAGCAAACCATATAGAAAGAAATAAAATATGGATAGGCAAAATTTGATCCACAAGTTGCACGAGGTCCATTGTATCCTAATTCATCTAACTTCTTCAAACTAATTGTTCTTTCATCAAGCTCTTCAACAGATGAATGCATAGGTTGGATATGAACTGGTTTTAATGATGAAGACAATGACAACTGTGTTGAAATGGAAGGAACAGTTGCATTTTGATCATTAATTTCCCTACTTTGTCTATATCTAGTTACAAAATCTGGTGAATAAATAACATCATCTGGTGGATGTATGTTTTCAACCGATGGAAACGAAGAAGACCAGTCTTTTTCTATTGTAGGATTTTCTACTGCTAGTAAATTGGAAGGATGTGAATAAGCAAATAAAGAATTATGATTATTATCTATCAATCCATTGTTCAATGCGTCCCATATGGAATGGTTATCTCGTTCATGACCATAAAGCGACACGGAAGGTTGATTATATTCTGTTAGATCATCTATAGACGTTAGAAAAGGTGTTGAGGATTCCGTTGAAATGTTACCATTTTGTTTTACAAGAATATGTTGTGTTGATGAAGTATTCGTTAAAATAACATGTTGTTGTTCATCCAAAAAACTTCGTATAGCTTTCATTTCCGTATCGGAAAATCGATCACATTTGACAGTGTGATCTAAGATAAAAGAGAATTAGTAAGCAAATATAAATGAGTCCATAGAAATAAACGAATGTTTTCAGCAATCTTTAGGGTTAAAGAAGACCGATAACTTTATCAATTGTTACCATCTGAAAACGAAATTGTAAATAAGATACAACCGAACATCCAATTCATCTGGTTGAACACTTGTCTAAAACCCTTTTACTAACCTCATCCTACAAGAAATTCTAACAAATATCATACAGTCCAGAAACTAAGTAATAGAATATAATTCCAAATTTCGAAATTAAGTTAACATTCCACGAAGTATAACTTTTAGAATCCGTTGTCCATATTGTTGTATACCCAAAAATTTCCACAAGTCACAACTATAAATTGAAACCTATGGAAAAATAGCAAAGATTTATAGTGGCTAGCAGTGGAGTCCAGGATTCCTGACACTTCGCCCTATTTGGGACTCGTCAACTGGATGTACCTGCATCTCAGAGTTGATGTTCACTCTGGTATTCGAACCCAGTACCTTTCGCCTCAAACGCCATCGCGTTATCCATTCAGCTACTGAGTCCTGATAGCCACTTGTTCGTACAATTGGGTGAAGTTTAAATTCACTTAGTATTACTTGTTTGAATCTTTGCATTGATGTTTAGGACTGCAACTGATCAGTCACTTATTGGTATATATGCATACTGCGCGTCCTGGATTCCACTGCTAGTCACTATCCATCTTTGCTTACAATGTCTGTGAATTAAGGCTATATCGAGGCAATACGCACAGTGTGCACATATGCCAATTCGAGACTGGCCAGTTGCAGTCCTAAACTACACATCAGGTCTACAACTGATTTTTTGAGTCTACTGGTCATAAATTCTTCAATAATGTTTACAGGTTGTTTTCTACGAACTTACCGTTAACACAGCTTAACATTATTTCTTGCCAAGCTTCACCAGTTGCAGAACGAAATAGTACTAATAAAGATTGTGGAAAGGTTTGGAAATTATTATTACGATTTATTGAACTATCTGGATTGATTAATGCAATTTTACCAAACATTTGCATTCCAATTACAGCGTATATAAAAAATAACATAATGATCAGTAGAGCAACGTAAGGTAATGCCTGTGAATGAGTAGTAGAAGAATATTGTAAAATGTTTAATACGTCTCTGTACACAATCCAGTACATCTCTTAAAAGTAATCAGTTACCATCAAAGTATTATCCAAGAAGATCAGAATATATGTATGATAATTGAAGTTATAATTTATCTACGAAGCATTCAAACAAAATAGCATCATTGAACAAATGAAAGTTCAAGAAATGAATGATCAAGTAATCAATGTTTTTAAATAAAATTCGGTGGTGACTGGTAATGAAATTCAGGAAAAGTGTTTCGTCCTACCTGAAATTCGTCAGATGAGTGTACCTGCATTCCAGTGGTGATATCTACACCTTTTGTTTCAGCTAGTCAACGCGTTATCCGAATTAGTTACTGAGTCTAGTTGTCAAAATATGTCCCATAGTTCACTGCTAATCACTGTCAACTTTACCTAAAAATCCTTATAACTTAATGGCAATATCAAGACAATATTTTCAGGACGCAAGTACCCTGAAAGAAAGTGATCACCGACAACCTTGAACATCAACAATGTGAAGCTTTAAACACTTACAGGTTGGTTAAAGTAATCAATAGTTCCAAATATTTGTTAACCACTTAACAGTGTACAGAAGGAAAGGAATTTCTAAAAAAAGAAGCTAAGCTATACATCATGGTTTGTGGGAAAAACGGCATTATCATTTTAGATCTATAAAATATAGCTTCAAAATTATTGTGCTAGTTTGCACAAACTTCGTACGGTAGGACAACCTGGTTCCTGGTTCGGGTGGTTTGTTATTTGATGGTATGTCAGTCCACTAAACATCTTTTTGATGTTACGCTTAGTCATTTTTGGCATGAAGAAAGTACTGAAGTGGGTTTTAGTTCTTCTGAGTAGTATCTGAAAAAAAACTCCCTTAGTGTCCTATCGGTTTGTAACTGTTGTAGTTCAGTACTAAATCCTTGTGCTTCTATTTGTTTTCTGCTTATTTTTTTGCTGTAAATTTGATGTGATCGAAAATGTTGTTAACTAAAATTTGATTATTTTCACGTTTGTATCTTATCAGGATGATAAATACATCATCTACATAACGCCCGAATTCTTCAGTTCTATTATTAACACAACTGTAGCTTCAAGTCCTAATATAAAAGAACCCCTCAGAGATATTTTGACCTATTTGTAAATTTAACTTCCGAATCGGATATGTGATGTAAGACATAGATCAGACAGTTTATTCAGACTTAGGCACTGTGTCTGTGTTCTCTGAGTCGTTATACTATAATATCTCAGACAAGTCTTGTTCCTTTTGAAGTGAACAAAACTGTGACTTCGAAGAATATCATTATTTCGCCTTTGTAGTACACATTCAACCTTATCTGAGAACTATGTTGAAAAATTGATGGAGTAATTAAGTTATTCGGTATATTTGATGAAAACCTCCAGAAATCCGGACGATGCGATGTTGAGCACTAACAAACCAGCAACGATAGCATGAGAGATCGTTGAGTAATGCAATGCATTTTGTACTAACAGGAGACACTAATAATATAATATAATAATCTGAGTGCCTCTAATTATTTATTCTTCTCAAGTCACATTTTGACCTTGTCACTTATTCGTATATTGAACCTGACTGGGTTTTATGCGATCCTATGTGTGTTAATTGTTTGCCCTATTTATTGCCTGACTGTAACTACATTTCGTCTTAATATATATATATATATATATATATATATATATATATATATATATTGAGTCGCTCCTGATCGTAATGGAGTTGACTCATTCGTCCTCTTCACTGGGCGTCACTTCATTTCGTTTCATCTCTCCTCTTGTTCTTCACTTCGTTTCTCTGATTGTATGTCCCAGTCAGAAAGTGCATTAAATATACGAATTTAAAATGCATTCTTGTATTTGGCTTATTTCATTACGTTATTTTCTAATGCGAATGAAGTCAATAGAACTATACGACGGTTGTCGCCGTTTATACACCGATATCAATTAGCATACGATCTAACTGCAGTCAGATATAAGGTCACTAAAGTACCAGACTTTCTTCATCAGAAAATGGCTTATTCACAGCTCAAATTGTTGCTAGGACAAAATATGTATGATCATTATTATTATTTTTAAAAAAAAAAAGAGAACACGATATATACCTGAAATGATTTCACAAATGTCCATAGAAGTGTCCGGATACCTTCTCCACGATTTAATAATTTAACCAATCGCATTACACGAAATAAACGAAAAAAATTAATACTGATAAATTTTGAATTTGCCTTTTTTTGAAAAAAAAACAAATAAAAAGAAATAAATGTAAACTATATAGATGATAAAAGGATGCAATTATAGTGTTTACAATAGCAACAAGGTGGTAAATAATAACTATGATAGTTGAAATGAATAAAGTTAAATATATAAGCAAAGATGAATAGTGGTTAGCAGTAGAATTCAGGAATAGCATTTCGTCTAACTTGGGACTCATCAGCTGGATGTACCTGCTGTTGATTTTCAATCTCAGTACCTTTCGCTTCAAAAGCTATCGCGTTATCCACTTACCTACTGAGTCCTGATAGTCACCTACATGTGCAATAAGGTGAAGTTTAAATTCACTTGATGTTGTTTACTTGTATCTTAGCATTGCTATTTAAGACTACAATTAATCAGACTCTTGTTGGCATATATGCATCCTTATAAAGCTTATAAAGCTTGTGACTTGCGACAATATCTAGGCAGTTCGCACAGGATGCACATATGCTAAGAAGAGATTGATCAATTGGAGTTCTAATTAACAATGTGAAGATACAATTAAACAACACCAAGTGAATTCAAAGTTAAATACAGTTGAAATTTTCATTTGTTCGGATATTTTATTTTTCACATGTTTAAAAAATAAATAAATTTTTTAAGCCAAACTAAATAGATTAACAGTAAATTTATTATCAGAAGGGGTTTGGTGGAGATTTTAGTAATTTTATATAGTTGAGATTATGAGTCAATTGAAGCTAGACCACCATCGGAAACCTGAAAGCACTGGACGGTCGTTTCGTCCTATTGTAGGACTCCTCAGCAGTGCACATCTACAATCCCGCCTCGCGAGATTCGAACCCACGGCCTTTCAGTCTCGCGCGCGAGCACTTAATATCTAAACCACTGAGCTGGCATCCAACGGTGTTAATGTCTAACTTCAACCAATCCACGAAATTGAGCAACCATTCACCAATGTCTTCAGTGAGTAGATATCTCTCAAAAGACCTAGTTGAACTCCGCCGATTCTCATCAGAACTCCAGGAAATACGTCATAGAGCCAGTCACTAGTGAGCATATGATCATTATCAGAGAGGGGTTTTGTGGAGATTTTAGTAATTTTATATAGTTGAGATCATGAGTCAATTGAAGCTAGACCTGAAATCACTAGACGGCCATTTTGTTCTATTGTGGGATTCCTCAGCAGTGCTAAGTGCGAGGCGAGGTCGTGGATGCGCACTGCTGAGGAGTCCCACAATAAGACCAAACGGCCGTCTAGTGATTCCAGGTTTTCCTTGGTGGTCTAGCTTCAATTGACTAACGCTTTCAACTATGAAAATATTGATTAGTATTAAATATTTCAAGATACAAACAAAAACTTACTGCAAGATGTGACATATTAATATCAACGAAACTACCAACAACAATAATGAAATCGAATACATTCCATGGATCACTAAAATAATTCTAGACAAGTAAGTGATGAAAACAAAAAGGAAAGCAGATTATTCATTCTATTATTGTTTATTGGAATTTAATAACATGGTAGAACGTTCATAACCATGACAGCTTATATTAATTAACAAGATTTACCAAATAAATAAATGATATAGTAATATGGTGTATGCTACTTATGTTTGTAGGTAGAAGTAATACGTAACACCAGTCGAAAGTGGAATGTCTGTGAGCAGAAGATTGATAAAATTGGAATGAAGAGGAGAGAGAGTAAAGAAACTGAACGTAATCAAAACAACAACAGCAATAAAGGAACAATCAAGCTTGTAAGAGACAATTCAAAGATGATGTGCATATAATGTACGTTATTCATATTTTGCTAAACGCCTGAGTTATTGTGCATTAAACAGTAAAATGGTCTTCCCCCCAACTAAGTTCACGTTCACTATAGTGAGATGATAATTTTGATAGGCTGTATAGCATAGTTTATCTAGTAGAAAACTCATGTATATATGTATATATATCATTGTGGAATTGTGGAGATTGTTAAGGTTTTGATTGAGATCATGAATCGGTCGACGTAAGACTACCGTTGAAAACCTGAAAGCACTGAACGACCGTTTCGAACCCAGGAACTTCGGTTTCCCTCGCGAGCACTTAACCTCTTGACCATTATTCCAGCACTCAGTGGTGTTGATGTTTGAATTCAACCGATCCGCGATAATGCGAAACCATCTACCATTGTCAGATGTAGATATCTGTCTATATCTGACACGGATTAGCTTCACTGGATGCTGGCTCAGTGATCTAGAGGTTAAGCGTTCGCGCTCGTGATCGAAGGTCCTGCGTACTAATCCCACATGCGGAACAGTGGATGCGCACTACTCAGGAGTCCCATACCAGGATGAAACGGTCAGCCAGTGTTTCCAGGTTTTCAATAGTGGTCTAACGTCGATCGATTCATGATCTTAATCAACAACATATATTTCTATAACATGAATTATGATTGATAGTTTGAAACTATAAAGAACATAAATTATTAATGCAGTGCAATTATTAGGGTTAACAATTGTCTTATTATTGATGGAAAAGTAAATAATCTTATTAAGTCAAGTGCTAATTATGGAGTAGAATATTCAGAACAAATGTAAAGATGAAGAAGGAGAAGAAATACAATCAGATTACGTGATATGAAATGAACATCATACTACAAATTTATAGTTTATTCTAACAAAATCAGTAATAAAAATAGTGCGCTTATTACTTCTACCAATAGGAGTATTGAAAAATGAATGCCGACTTCAAAACAACTGATTAAGAGCTCACCGGAAAAAGTTCTTAGTAGCATAGTATCCTGAAACTATTTGGAAATCAAGGATTAATAGGCGTCTTATCCTCTAATTGAATTACTTCAATAAGATATACTCATTTCAGTGTATATATAAATGTTTAATCTGCAAGGCAGTGAAGCAACGTTAGAAGATGTAGACCCTTGATAGCTAGGGACCAATATTAAGCTCATATGCCGTTTGTTCCCTCAGGATACTGGAGCCCATGTGAACCAATGGTTTGGAATCAGGCTTTTCCAACTCTTCTAGTTCAATCCTCTATATCCACCGACCGGTTAAGGCGCCTGCCATTCGCTATTTGTCCTCTCAAATTCATAAACAACACCTTCACCACGAGAAGGCAATGTGTAGAACTTCCCTGGCAGAAGCTATATACGTGTGTCCTTGTGAGAGCATTTCGAGAGAAATAGTTGACTCTCTCCACTCTGGGCCGTACCAGAGCATATATATATATATATATATATATATATATATACTTATTTAACAAGTGCATTGTAAAGTGATGTTATTATCATTTTCTTTCAAATAAAGGAAAAGATTATTCTTAGTACTAGTTGTAGTACGATCGTTTGTAGATAATTATTCCACAAATACATTATCGCTCAGCTACTATTTCATGTGACTGTTAGCCTAAAACAAGACTATTTTCGTGATACCTGTATGTCTCTTTAACACAATAAGTCAACAAAAAAGCAATATAATTAGCATATCAAGTGTAAAAGAATGAAATTTTAATCAACGCAAAATAAGATATTAGAATTTCTGTGAATACATGATTATATCAGTCATTTCTACCCGACATTTGTGCTGATGATGATGTCGTTCAGAAGGATGATGAAAGCTCCACGACGAAACCATCCAGCTCAGAGAACAAACCTACATCAAAATCAATCATTTATATTCAGAAGGTGAAGATTAAAGATAATAAAGGAGAATGTATTTTGTTAATTGTACAACCATACAGATCAATGTAGTCACATAATAATGCACTAATGTAAGCAAAATCATGCATACCAACCCAGTAAAATTAGTCACTTTGCAGTTGTAATAAAAAGAATTAGAACTTAGTTACAAAAGAAGAAAAAAATGTAAACTTTTATTATGACTAACCTTGAAACCGAAAGCTGTTAACTTGAGCACGAACTCCACAGTAAATACACCAGTAAATATCATATTTAAATAGTCTAATGCATCTGCATAAGCATTTGGTTGTCCTTCAACCTGTTCCAATGATTGAAATAAAACAAACCTCAATAGGATTATTTAAACAGAGAATAAAAAGCTACAAATCACAACAGTTAAACTGAGGGATTTTTGGCGGCTTAACTTTTTCAACGGAATTCAGAAGATATAATTTCCATTAGGTATAGCATAATAAGTGTATCGTAATATCCCTTTTGACTAGCATCAACATGTTGCGCAACATATTTATTAAGTGAGTATAACAAACGATTTCACTGACCGGATACTGTCAGTGACAGCGTTTTATGGGAGAGGATAAACGAGCTTCCAGTTGTAGAGCAAATTAGGAAAAGATGTTGAAGGTGGATCGGACATACATTAAGGAAATCACCAAACTGCAACACGAGGCAGGCCCCAACTTGGAATCCGGAAGGGAGGAGGAAAAGAGGAAGGCCAAAGAAGTAGAAGCAGATATGAAAAAGGACGAATAACAACTGGAAAGGATTGCCCAGGACAGGGTTGAATGGAGAAAACTGGTGTGCGGCCTACACTCCTCGATGAGGGGTAACAGGCGTAAGTAAGTAAGTAATAACAAATGGTAACAAACTTGTGTAACCTAAAGAAAATCAAGTAATTTATATGTTTCATTGTTACGTAACATGAAAACCTTTCTTTATGCCAGTAATACATTATACAAAAATCGACTTATAATTGTTTACAACTCAATCTTTGTCTTTAAAATACAAAAAAGAAAAACGTTTCAAACTTTAGTTAATAATGTGACAAATCTATAAATATGATCAAACATTTTAATGATTTCTTTTAACCGATAATAAAGTTCTTTCATTGATTTTATATAGTTGAAATCATAAGTCAATTGAAGCTAGATCATCAAGGAAAACCTGGAAGCAATGGACGGCCAACTCGTCCTATTGTGGGGCTCCTCAGCAGTGCGTATCCACGATCCCGCCTCGCGGGATTCGAATCCAGGACCTATCAGTCTCGCGCGCGAGCACTTAACCGATAGACCACTGAGCCGGCCGGCATCCAGCGGTGCTAATGCCTAACCTCAACGAATCCACAATTGCACGAAATTCGTTATTTGAACTTCAATAGAATTTTACATTATTTGTCGGCATATCATTTTAGTTGAAATCATCAGTCAATTGAAGCTAGACCATCATGGAAAACCTGAGTTCGAATCTCTCGAGGCGGGATCGTGGATGCACACTACTAAGGAGTCCCACAATAGGACAAAACGGTCGTCTAGTGCTTCCAGATTTTCCATGGTGATCTAGCTTCAATTGACTCATGATTTCAATTATGAAATCTCCCCAAACCCCCTTCTGAATATCATTTAATGTTTGTTATTTTTCTAGTAGTCCTTCAAAACCTTGATATACTCATTTTTATATGATTATTGTACTATATACATGTTAGACTGATAAACTGAATTGATCAATGATATGAATAATAAAGAAGATCAAAGAAAATATTAAAAGTACATAAAGTTAATAATAATAAAGGTTGTAATGAGAAAAAAACGATTAAAAATAAGCTTTGATTTTACGTTGTGTTTTATAAAAGTCTAAATTTATTTGATGTTGTTTACTTGTATTTTCCCATCGATGTTTAAGACTTCAGTTGATCAGTCTCCTGTTGGCATATATGAATCCTGTGCGAACTGCCTCGATATTGTCTAAGGTTACAAGCTGTATAAGTGAATAATGAGGTAGCGTTTGAAGCAAATGGTACTGAGTTGATGTTTCAGAGTGAACATCAACTCCGAGATGCAGGCACATAAAGCTGACGAGTACCAAATAGGACAAAACGCGCATCTTGTATTCCACTGTTAGCCAATATTCATCTTTGCTTGTAAAGTTTAATTTATACATTCATAACGCTCTAAAAACTATTTGTTAACCGAATGTCATAATCTTAACATACAATGAGTAACGATTAACAATGGTGGTAATTTAAAAAGATTAAAAACATCAGATAACCATTATTTAATGTTTTCATAGTTGAAACCATGAGTCAATTGAAGCTAGAACACCATGGAAAACCTGGAACACTGGATAGCCGTTTCGTCCTATTGTGGAACTCCTCAGCAGTGCGCATCCACGATCCCGCCTCGCGAACGTGATTCGAATCCAGGACCTACCAGTCTCGCGCCAGAGCACTTAACCGATAAATCACTGAGCTGGCATCAGATGGTGTAAATGTCCAACTTCAACCAATCCACGATGTTTGAGCAACCATTCACCAATTGTCTTCAGTGAGTTGTTATCTCACAACAGACGAGGTTTGAACTCCACTGAATGTATAATTATTATTGCAAATAAATAAATATTATGAATTCACTTAGTATTGTTTGTTTGGATCTTCCCATTGATGTTTTAGGACTGAAACTGGTCAGTCTCTTATTGGCTTATGTGCATACTATGCGTATTGCCTCAATATAGCCTTAATTTTACAAGCATTATGTTAGTGGGATATAGATTGGATTAAGCATGTTTTATGCATGATGGTGTTGCTGCGCGCTGATTGGTTAATTTTAAACCGATCAGCCCGGGCATATTATTGCAGAAAAATCTAGAAGCTTCTTATGAATATATTATAAATATATGAACGATATTTAAACTATTGATTGCTGATTGCTGTTCACTTATCATTGTTATTTGTGAATACAATTTCATTCCTGTTCAACGTGTTCTGATTTTGGGGTCTTGTCGAGTGTCATCGTATAAGAATACTAAGCAATAGGAATATCTGAGTCGTTTATATAGTAAAAATACAATTATAACACATTATAAGCAAAGATTGATAATGGCTAACAGTGGAATCCAGTTTGACGCGCGTTTCGTCCTATTTGAGACGAGTCTGACTGCTAGCCGCTATCCATATTTGCTTATAAATAAATATTATGTTTAATGATTATGGATTATTTTGTTGGAGTATTGATGTTCTAGATCTCTTATCTTGTTTAGAGTCGTAAGTGAATAGTAGTAAAGAAATACTAAATCGATATGGTTAACCATGATATTTCATTGCTCACATTAGCTGTAAAGATATTATTTAAATGAATATAAATTTTTGGCTAGACTATAATTTATAGACGAACTAATTAGATATGAGATAACAGTTCATGGATTTTTGGAGCGAATTCCATTCATTCATTTTACTAAATAGTGTTTTAGTATTTTAGTTGATGTAACGAATATCGTAAACCTAATTCTTAACCCTAAACATCAACTATAAATCATACTCCTTATTCTTCACACAGGTCTACAACTTTCATTTAGCCCTAGTAAGGTAGGTGAACATGCTCAAGATCACTTGAACATCTCTCAAATGTCATCCATAAATTATACTCTCATATTTTTTTTTACCCAAAAAGCTGACGTTTTAATTTATCCAAATTTTTTTAATTTTTTTAAATATAAATGATGTCGGTTTAGTGGTCTATCGGTTAAGTGCTCGCGCGCTAGACTGACAGGTCCTGAGTTCGAATCTCGCGAGGCGGGATTGTGAATGTGCACAGCTGAGGAGTCACACAATAAGGCGAAACGGCCGTCCAGTGCTTCCAGGTTTTTTCATGGTGGTCTAGCTTCAATTGAATCATGATTTCAACTATATAATAAATGATAAACGTTTAAATAAGAAATACTTTACAGAAATTCCCACTTTCATGTTTTATAGAGAGCACATAATGAATACTTATTTTATTCAATCTAATAATTTATATACTCTATGAACTATTAAAGAAGAACATGTACAAATGTCTCATCAGTTTTGGTAAAACAAACTTACCTTTTCTTCTGATGTATAAAAATAAAACATAACAAACCATTTGATATTATTTGTACTCATTATAAGTAAAGATGGATCGCGGCTAGCAGTGAAACAGTACTCAGTTCGAGTCGCAGAGTGAACATTAAATCTGAGATCCAGGTACATCCAGTTGACGAGTCTCAAATAGAACGAAACGCACGTTCTGGATTCTACTGCTAACCACTATTCATCTTTACTTATAATGCTTGTTAATTAAGGCAATATAGAAGCAATACCCACAGTATGCCGATAGGAGACTGATCAATTGCAGTCCCAAATATCAATGGAAAGATTCAAACAAACAATACCATGTAAATTTATTGTAATCATTGTTTTTGCATGTTTAAGGTTGTTGTTTTTTCTTTAGTAATAAAAAGAGATCTAATTGACAATTTTGGTAAATTGTTAGATATTTTCTTATTAACTTGTCATTTACCAATCATTGGATACATCTAGTACCTTAGTAACATCAGTGTGATTGAGATGACAATTATTGTAAATTAGGATTCTGTGGAAAAAAAAATGAGTATCTTTGACGTTACAACTAAGCATTTTTTTTAAACAAGTTAATCTAACTTTAAATGTTATTCAAGGACACCATAAAGTTACTGTTATAACGCTCGGTTTTCCTTGTCTACATGAATGGGACGTTAATTTACCTTAGAGGAATATCTTCACTAGTTCCCCTCCCAATGTCTATTCTACAGGATTTCAAAATAGTTCAGATTAAGAACATGTTACTAACCTGACCTAAAACGTAAGTATATTTCCACACCATAAACCAAAAACAATCACAATAATAATAAGGATAGGAGAACATATAACTCATTTAGTACCTGTCAAACTATCTACTAATATGACTATTCAAACAATCAATCATTATCATCCTAGCCTACGCATTAGTTCTTTAAAAAGTATTTTAAGATAAATATAGAATGATAAGTCAGTTTTCTTTCAGGAGTTTCCAAAGTTCATTCCTTTAATGTACTCAAATAATTGTCTTAGTGATGAATGAGCTGAATATTTTGATTGAATAATTTTTATTATAATAAAATAAAAAAGCGATCAGTTTTAGAAGCTCAAATACATTAGGAATAAAAAGAATGATGTTTGTCGACAAGACTTTACAGAAATAATATTCCCCACAATTTTGATATTCATTACGGACTATTTTTAATGAGATCAATTTAATCACTTAATGAGTAGATGATATGATGTAACAAATAAACTTTTGGAAACATTTATATTCATTCACTTAGTATTATTTGTTTGAATCTTTCCATTGATGTGTTAGGACTGCAATTGATCAGTCTCCTATCGGCATACTGTGGGCATTGCTTCTATATTGCCTTAATTAACAAGCATTATAAGCAAAGATGAATAGTGGTTAGTAGATGGAATCGCAGAGTGTGGCAATTCTCACCCAATCTTGAAGACTTGTATCTCTTCTATGTACCGACGGATTTCTAAGAGGGCTACGGTCCCGGGTCTGTATCTGTGTGGCTTCTTCACCCCCCCAGTAGCCGGCGTGCTTTCACGCGCAACCTTGGTGACCAGCTGGTTACCTCCAGTTGACTTGCGAGCTGTCTGCTTTGTTCGTGCCATACTAAAACACCAAGAGACGATGACCAATAATATTAAACAGGATTAATATTCAGTATGTAAAATGGATGAAATTCAAATTATGATAAAACAATGAGAAGATGAAATTTGTTCGAACGATGTAATATGCTGCGATAATACAATTCAACGACAACCTGATCGCGCATCGACTTATTAAGGGATTTATAAATATAAGGTCAACTATCAGCGTTTATTCATTATTTTAGCCCTTCAGACCTTTACTACTATCAGCGCTGTAAAATGTTCTTTTGTATATAAGGTATATATTTATGAAAAGGATGAGTAGCTACTGGGAAGAACTGGAAAGGATTGTCCAGGACATGATTGGATGGCGAGTGCTAATGGGCGGCCTATCCTCCTCCAAAAGGGGTAACAGGCGTGAGTAAATAAATATATATTTATAGTATTTTACTCACTCTCCTAAATTTATTTACACCCTTGCTACACTAAACTGATGTGTGATCGTGGATCTCACCGGACCAAACCACAGAGAACCAGATAGATCACATCTGTATCAACAAAAAATTCCGAAGATCAATGGAAGACGTGAGAACCCGGAGAGGAGCTGACATAGCTTCAGATCACCACTAGCTGGTTGTGGCCAAGATGAGACTGAAGCTAAAGGAACACTGGACAAATGGACAAACAGCACTACAAAGGTTCAATACAGCCTTCCTTCGAGATACTGACAAGCTCCATGAATTCAAGATAACTCTCAACAACAGGTTCCAGGCTCTACAGGATCTACTGAAAGAACAAGAAACTACTTTGGAGGACAACTGGAAAGGGGTAAAAGAAGCACTAACTTCAACGTGTCAGGAGGTTCTTGGTCCTAAGAAGCATCATCACAAGGAATGGATCTCTATGGGAACCCTGGACAAAATTCAAGAAAGGAAGAACAAGAAACTAGCAATTAACAACAGACGAACACAGAGCAGAGAAAGTCAAAGC
>NW_017386007.1:269645-284118 GCF_000237925.1 Schistosoma mansoni | reverse complement strand
TTCTTTTCGACGAAATCATTTACTTAAGCTATACATTCATATATATATATAGTTACATGGAAAATATATGTCTACAGGAGGCTAGGAAAGATTGCATTATAAATTGATTCGACAATGAATAACAAATGAGGTTAAGTACTAATGAAAGGGTAAGGAAGAAAATAATTTATGGGTCAGATGGTCCAATCTCCCCTAGCCTCCTTTAGACATATATTTTCCATATAACTATATCTATGAATGTACAGCTTAAGTAAATGATTTCGTCGAAAAGAAAATTTTCTTCACTGAATTCTCTTTTTCTTATTCAATGACATTATGAGTTATTTTAATTATCTGGTGTGTGAATCAATCGTTGGTCACCGGCTACCATGAGACTGCATCTCCTAGCGATGCTCCACTACCTTGTGGATCAGATCTTTAAGTCAAAGGCTCGGGGCGTGACCCCTTAAGAAAACCACCTGCTCTGGTTCGGGCACCCGAGCAGTATGATAGCCCTCACACAAACCAAATGACATTTGTGTGGCGCATATATATCTGGTGCCCCTTTGTACCAATATTTATACACTATATCTCCATTATATACTATATCTCAATTATTTACTTCCGGTTTAATAAAATTTCGAATACATTTATAGAAAAGGTATATACAGGTCAATCAATATTACAACATAGTGATACAAGACACGCACATAAATAGCACATGGTTCTTTTAATAAAGATGCATATTATATCAAATCAATATTTTTTGAATAATAGAGCAACTGAATGTTGAACAAAAACAAAACGAAAAAAAAGAACAGACTACTTACTTATGGTATTAATTCATTAAACAAAGGAAATGATCATTCGGTCAGTAATAATTTTCCGATTATTACTATTACCATTACCGCGTGAAGATCGTAACCAATGGTTGAAGACTCTAGGTGACATGGCTCAGAATCGATCACAATGGCGTAAGTGTATACACTCTTTATCTTCCCTTAAACCTTAAGATTAAAATTGCTTCATAACGTTCTTCCTTCCTATACTATATCCTTATATACAACCTATCTTTTATATACTACTACCACTAAATTAACTACTTCTATGAACCCGGTGTTCATCTTGTTGTGCTGACGAAGTATGGCAACTTGGACGGATGTATATGTGTGCCTGGTTCTACGTTGTAGCTGACTGACTGACTGACTGACTACTGATCATATATAACTATGTTCATAACATTCTATTATACATATTTTATTTACCATGAAAATAGTGGTGCTGGTCGGCGGCCTATCCTCCATTGGGAGTAACAGGCGTAAGGAATGAAAATAGTGACTATAATTAATTGTTCCACAAGGTATATACAAAATAAAATGTTAGATTAAGAAATTCCAAAAAATTTTTGACATTAAAAAATAACTTTGCAAAAAAATAATTGATCCAACAACAATTTCTCCCCCTATACATGTATAATTTATGCCGAGTTCATGAAAGGATGTGTTACAGGAATGAATTATACTCATCAATAATTGTAATCGTACTTTCTTACTTACTTACTTACGCCTAATGGAGTTATAGGCCGCCGATCAACTGTATTTTAAAATCAGTCTATGAAAGAAAATAGGTATTACATAATCGTTTTTTATGCTACATAGCTTATTTGTTTAAAGATTCCCATCATATGAAAAGATGAATATTTTAACGAAGAATATTCTTAAATTCATTTAGTATTGTTTGTTTGAATTTTTCCATTGACTTTTAGGACTGCAATTGATCAGTCTCTTATTGCCATATGTGTATACTGTGCGTATTGCCTCAATATAGCCTTAATTCGCAAGCATTATAAGCAAAGATGGACAGTGGCTAAATAGCCAGGCCACAGTAGCTGAGTGGATAACACGATGGCGTTTGAGTTCCAGAATGAACATCAACTCTGAGATGCAAGTACATCCAGCTACCGAGTCCTAAATAGGACGAAGTGTCGCGCGTTTTGTATTCCCCTTCTACCCACTATCCATCTTTGTTTATTATTTACAAATATATAGATACCTGTCATCGAAGTCTTTAAGAAGTTTCAATAACATTCATGATTTCCAAAATGATAAAAAAAGAAGATCTATAATTCATCAAATAAAATTGATATATACACAATCAGATTTATTTGAATATGTAAAGTCAAAATAAAGTAGTCCAAAAAAGATAGAAAATTTGTTTTGTTTTACCGTTGTTTTTTTTAAAGTTCCATATTACACACACACACAAATAAATCGATTAAATGTTTCCCAACAAACATTACTGAGTAGATATATATTAAGTAGATTAAAGAGGGGTGTTGTTTTTACTTTTAGTGTTATTTCTTTTACTTAATGCAATATTGACGCATAGGATGTATAGGATTCACATTGGATACTTATCATCGAAGTCTTTTAGGAGTTTCAATAAGATTCATGACTTTCATTTGATAAAAAAGGTATATAATTAATCAACGAAATTGTTATGTACACAATCAGATTTATTTGAACATGTGAAGTCAAAATAAAGTAGTCCAAAAAATTGTTTTTTTTTTGTTAAAGTTTCATATTACACACACGCACACACCAATAAATCGATTAAATGTCCCCCAACAACCATTACTGAGTAGACTAAAGAGGGAGGGATGTTGTTTACTTTTAATGTATTATTTCTTTTCCTTCATAAAAAGTAGATAGAAAATACAATCATAAGTTATCATTTTTCTTTATACAACTTCTTCTATACTACTTATTTACTTCAACACTATCTAATTCATAAGTAGTAAACATAAATAAACAAACAATAGTAACAAAGAAAAAGAAGCTCACTTTCATTGCCAATGAGATTGTATTAATTAATATAAAAATAAAAATGCAATATTCAAATGGTTGTGATGTAATAAACCACCATATACGATATTGAAAATTTTCTTTTGGTATATAACGTTTCACTGGTCTAGCTTTCAATGCAAATTCAATACATTTACGCTATAGATAGATAGATAGATAGATGGAAACAAATCAAGATGAGATAAAGGAGGGGGGGGGAAATACCGAAATCAAACTTAAAAAATCCAAAAAAAAAAAAAACAAACGGAACAAACCATAGAAAAAAAAGGTAATCCATTTCTTAATATTTAAATTAATCTTTCTTCTTGTGGTATTTTAACTATTGTATGTGGTTCAGGTTCTTTGGATAGATTCGCTTCATTTTCCATATAATTTGGTTGATATATACCATGTGATGAACGACGTTTATGTAACCAACGATATAAAAAATAACCACCTATGCTAAGTCCAATAATAACTAATATTGGTATAATAATGACAATTGCTAATATACCAGGACTAAGTCCAGGTTTAGATTCATTGTTCATTGTTGTATTCGAAGTATTCAATGTTTGTGAAGAAAGTGATGTATCACGTTTTACACGTCGGTATATATGATTCAGTTTACTAGTCTCTTCAGTATTCCGCATAAAGTCATCACAAGGGATTAGAGAAACACAGAATTCTGGGAAATCATTTAAACTATTTGATGATAAACATGAAGGATACATAGAAGAGAATAATTCACCAAATAATTGATAATTGATTTTACTGTTCCCATTATTGATTATTGTAAAAATAAATATATATAGGGAATCTATTGATTTAAACAATGGATATTTAATCATTGAATATGGTATATCCAATGAATGATTTACATATTTCAATGCTAATGAAGATTGTTCATTAGGATCTAATTGAAAAATAGCCCATAACTTATTAATATCAGAAACTCCATGAGATCTTAAATAAATTTTTAAGAGGTTAATTTGGTCATTCATCAATTTTGAATTAGGTATACGAAGTAATAGACAAAGATTTTTTGATCGATGAACATTCATGAAGGATGGTGATGATGATGATGATGATGATGATGATGATATTGAAGATGATCTTGTAAATTTCATCAAATAATCACTTAGTGATAATTCGATGGATTTTACTGAAATTTTTGGCGGTCTATTATAAAGATGATTATATCCTGGTAGTAATAGTAAATGTATAATGATAATTATTTTAATCCATTCCATTCCTTTCTCAACTAATCACCCTTTTCAATAGGATCTAACTATTGAATCTAATCAATTAGAATGAGTAAACTTACATAGATTTCTCAAATCTAATTGATATTATAAATGATAAAAAATAGTTCCACAGTTAAGAAAGTCTATCATTCAACTGAAGAAGAAATACTTCATTCAAAATCACTATTCATGCTTATTATTATTTCAAATGATCGAAGATTGTTTAATACAATCTGATTGGTTTTATTGTTGACAATTTGGTATGTTGTTTATTTCTTATTTTTCTATTATTATTAGTTTATAAGGAACCTATCACCTTCATTTAGGTAGGATTGACATAATGCAACATGCATAATTGTGTATGGTTATGTGTTCGTGAGATTATCTGTAAACATTAATACTCTTGTTCACAGATTGTATGTTTTAAGCACACTTAGCTTAGTAACACAATGAAGTTTAAGAAATCATTAGAAAAAGTAAGACATACTCTTATAAGACATAAAATATTGGTTGATATTTGTGTCTGTGCTAATGTGAATTACAATGAGATGAAGATAACTTAAAACCTACAATACTGATTAGATACCTAGTTGGGTGAGACTATGAATAAATTATTATTGATGTTATATAAGACAAAATATAAACAGAAAAAAGAAAAACATTATTAATCTTTGTATTGGTTGTATGAATCTTCCCATTAATATAATGGTCCGCAATTGATCAGTCTCTATGGACATATGTGCATGCTGGTCCGATATGAGCGGAGATGGCTAGCGAAGAAATCCAAGTTTCACGTTTCGTCATTTGGATGTACCTGCTTCCGTGTTGATGCTTACTATAAGACTTGAACTCAGTACCTTTCTGTAGAAACTTCATCAAGTTATTCACTGCTAACTACCAACCACCTCTGCTTAAAACACAAACACACCAATCAGTAATACTGTTTCATTGACGATGTTAAAGTCTCCCAAAGTTAAGCAAGTTATTCAACAGAAGTAAACTCATTTGATGTGATCTTTCAAAACATCAGCAACAAATATTGTTTGATACAAGTTGTTAAATTTATCTGTTTTCAACATGAAGAACTCCAGAGTATAAGATCTATCACTATGCCATAGTAACCAAATAAATAGTAAAATACTAGGTAGAAACGAAATAAAATGTATACAAATTCTGGCAAACCACTAAGCTTCCATTGACTATCTCCTTAAGTAATATTTTTTTCCATTATAAAGAGTCTTAAACCATTCAAGCAAGTAAATGGATCACTTAGTGTCGTAATTTTCTGACATATATTTAGTTTTATCATTCAAAAATTGAACATAGCACATTTTTAATAACAAATGAATAAAAACTTTGTGGAACATATTCATACAAGAGTTTTTAGTAACAGCCCCTAAATGCCCTGGTACGGCCGGGAGTGAGAAGAGTCCGCTCTCCCTCTCCAAATGCTCTCACACGGCCACGCATATACAGCCTCTGTCAGGAAAGTCCTACTCACTGACTTCTCGCACCACGAGTGTTGTTTGAGAAATTGAGAGGACGAAAAGTGAATGTCCGACGCTTTATCCGGGTTGGTGAACACGGAAAGTCCACCTAAAGGAGTCTGAAAACCCTGATTTCAAACCAATGATGCGAATGGGCTCCAGTATCCTGAGCGAACAAATGGCGGCTACCATGAGATTGCATCTAATCAATCATGATCAATATAAATCAAAAAACAAAACAAAACAAACAAAACTCAATCAACTTACTTGATTTTTATCTAGTTCACAATTTCTATATTCTTGTTCACCTTCTTGTTGAAATGTTACAATAACAAAACCAACAAATATATTAATCATAAAAAATGCTATTACAATAATATAAGCTACATAGAAGATAACAACTATTGGTCTATTATTATAAACACTTCCATAATCTTCAGCATATGAATCAATAGATCTAAATAAATGAAATAAATTTAAAAGAAAAAAAAATAAATAATGATAATCAGAAAGGGTTTTGTGGAGATTTCATTATTTTAATAGTTGAAATCATGAGTCAATTGAAGCTAGATCACCATGGAAAACCTGGAAGCACTAGACGGCCGTTTCGGGATCGTGGATGCGCACTGCTGAGGAGTCCCATAATAGGACGAAGCGGCCCTAAAGCAGTGCTTCCAGGTTTCCCATAGTGATCTAGCTTCAATTGACTCATAATTTCAACTATGAAAATAAATAATGATAATTTAATAATTAACTTATTATTAATAAAATATTCAAATTCAAACTTTAAAAAAAGAGGGAAAAGTTTATTGATTTCTAGAATAACTGGAATGAGAAAAAATTTTTTTAAATAATGATCATGACAATAGAAGTACTTTGTTATATCCTGGCGAAGATATGAGCACGGTTAACTTCCGACTGTCAGAGGCGTAGAAAAACTGAGGAAATGTAATAGATTTCTGTTATACATGTAATAAGATGTAAACATGCATGACCCACAGTTTTGTACAATGTCTTTCTCAAAATGTTTACTAAACAATTTAAAACTACTATGAAGTAGTCAATCTCATAGATGCGTAATCATTTTTGTTTTATTGAATAATAACAAGGAAGTCATTTTGTTATATCCTAGCGAAGACATGAGTACGGGTAACTTCCGGGACCTATTAATGGACTATTATTCTATATATATTCTTATTGTTTAACTATTGAGTTAATAGATTGTGTATATCTATATTCATCTTATTATAAGCTTCATTTCGACCTATGGATTATTATTATCATACGATTTACTGTTCTTAAATTATGCTCAGTTTATTGATTACTGTCTCCCACGTTCACAGCCACATTTGACTTGATCTTGTACAAATATTATTTTATATTTTATGGTGTGATGCTGTCGGTCTTTCTGATTGGTATATAAACCGAGTATGCTTGAAATGAATGATTCGCATAGATTCGCATAGCAGAAGCTGCAATTGGTACTCTGAACTCAATTTGAAGGGCTAGGCGGACAAGGGATGAATAAGGACGCTAGACTGCTCATACTGGTCGAACGTCATTGATTTGGCACAGTGCTAAGATTAGACAAGTCGTATTTCTATTGGTGGATAATTTACTTGATAAAGAGCCGGACCACAACAAATTAGCATACGGCTTTCTTTATTCTTTAAATTAATAACATACTTACTAATAGATCTATGAATAGTTTCTTATTATTTTATCATATGGAATAGATAGATCAACAAAATAATCATCTTTCTTAAATTAATAATAGAAGATGATTAGATTGAATGAGTAATAGTATAATGAATATTGTAAGTTATTGAATTCATATTTTAAACAACATTCCTTGGTTTGAATATGAAGAAATCAGAATATCATACGATAAATTATTACTATTATTAATGTCTCATGATTTTATGGAAGTAATGTAAATTAATATCATCGGATACCATCAGAAACAACCTTCAGTATGTGTTGATAAACAAGCTTCCAGTTGAAGAAGAAATTAGGAAAAGACGTTGGAAGTGGATCTGATATGCATTACAGAAGTCACTAAACAGTATCATAAGGCAAGTCCTAACTTGGAATCCTGAAAGCAGGTGGAAAAGCGGAAGGTCAAAGAACACACTATGTCGAGAAATGGAAGCATATATGAGAAGGGAAACAACTGGAAAAGATTGCCTTGAACAAGGCTGGATGATGAGTGCTTGTGAGCTCCCTATGTTCCTCTTCAAGGGCTAACAGGAGCTAGTAAGTAAGTAAGTTTTAAGATTTCGAATTCTTCCAGAAACACTTAATATTTAAGGTTTTTTAAAGTAATACAATCAATATATGATGATGGTTTATCTATCATACAGTCAAAAGTCTTAAGAATTAGCCTAAAAATAATGCTCTTCTTAATTGTAATACATTTTTTCAAATGAATATTGCTTTGTCGCATCACTAGCTTTGGTAATAGATTGTACTTTGATCAAACATAAGTTTTAAAGATGATCGGGTACATTATTTCATTTATCCACCTGAAAAATATTACTTATTCACTTAATCACCGTCATCAGTATATAAAGAATCTATGAAAAGTTCATCTACAACCTTATTAATCGATTATCAAAGTAATCATTACATGTGAAATAATTTCAATAGGTATCCTTTTATTAAACACTTTTATTTAGCACTTAACCGATAGACCACTGAGCCGGCCGGCATCCAACGGTGTTAATGTTTAACTTCAACTAATCCACGAAATCAAGCAACCATTCACCAATGTCTTCAGTGAGTTGATATCTCCCAACAAACCTGACTGAACTCCACTGGTTATTGCTTCTCACTAGAACCCCAGGAAATACCTCATGGAGCCAGTCACTAGTGAGCATATGATCATTATCATGAGGTTTTGTGTAGATTTTAGTAATTTTATAGAGTTGAGATCATGAGTCAATTGAAGCTAGACCACCATGGAAAACCTGGAGGAAATGAATGGCCGTCCCAAAATAGGACAAAATGGACGTCCAGTGCTTCCAGGATTTCCATGGTGGTCTAGCTTCAATTGATTCATGATCTCAACTGTATATCACATTATCACAAATGGATAGATTCTTCAATGTTTATGAAGTCTTAAATAGTTTATGCAATTGTAAATGTCCCAGTTTTATTAGGAATCACAGTTTTTACTGAAGTGTTAACTTCAATCATTTGTTTTAGGTTGATTTATTCAACATTAGAGACGAAATAAAAAGTCGATTAATCACTGTAATAAATAAACCATTCTGTTTACACTTTCATTTAATTCATTATATTGTAGGGGTTAATTCCTTTATATCTGACTGCAATATATAACATCCTGTCAACTGAGAATTTACGCATGCCAAATCTCCTAGTAGTATCATGAATTTACTTGAGACTGCTCAAAAGCCAGAACATCGGTTGTTGGGATAATTTATTGTACATAATTGATAAAATCAGCAAGCAACACAGAAAACAAGCACAGAGAGAAAAGTGAATGAGAGAGAGCGCAAAGAGCAAATCAAAACGAACCAGAGAAGGTATGTAAGCATACTCACTCTAAGCAAGCCTTAGTTAATATTTATAGTCAGAACAAAAATAATAAAATGACATGTGATGAGTAGGATTAGTAAGGTACGTGCATACACTAACATAGAAAGCAGACAAGATTAACAAGCGAGCAGTTAACAAGGTCAAAATGTGACTCAATAAGAATGGATAAATTGGCTTGTCTGGGAAGCTAGAATAAGCCAAGTGGGTTTGACATAGCACCCGACACTGCAACATATCACTTCTGCAACTAAGCATTGGACTAAAATACAGTCTTCAAGAAAGAGCATCACAATGCTCCACAATTTATAATGCATTCACTTTAATCTGAACTCCACTTTGCCGACTATTATACATTCTTTATCTCTCACTAGAATCATTTTGTTTTTAACTTTACAAACAATCAGTCTTGTATTTTATTATATGTAAAAGAAAATCGTAGTAATAGTTGATCATACAATAAAAACATTACCTATAAAGAAGACCAGGCCAACCTTCAAATGTTGACACAGCAAATAAAGTTAACATAGCATTTGGTACATTGTCAAAATTCAATGGATTATTTAACCATACACGTGCTAAGACTACAGGTCGACTTATATCGCCCAATTCGTATGTGATGTATTGACCACTAGATAAAATTTGAATATAAAAAGATGTATTATACAAAAAAGAGATACAATATATTCAAATACTGCTTAAGACAATGATGTTTTATAAATTACGGATGGACTGACATATCATGAATCAAAAGAGTAGTTGACAGTTTCTGAGGTTCAAACATGTCTGTTTTCTTTATAAAAAGAAATCAACGTTCACCCGTTGGCGGCCTGTTTAAACATCTGGGCTACCTGTTTCTGTCATCTAGATATTTCAACAAGTTATCTAATTTCGTTTGTTTTAATACATCATTATGCCTATTAATCGCACAACCTATTCAGGTGAGTTTCTGAAAAGTGTAAGACCTTTCGCTGTAAAGGTGACAGAATGCCTAATCAGAGATATCGTGGTTGCTGGCAGCGAGAAGAATTTACATTATTCAGATGTCGATTGACTGGGCTGCTAACTTCTAACTGGCGATCACTCAATATTTATCGTCAGGAAGGACGAAGAAGTAAGAAACGGAAACTTGTTGAAGTACTTTGTGCTGAGAATTCTATATTGTACCAAAAATATAATATTAAATAAAACTAATGATAATAATAGAATATTAGTATCTCAGGGTGAGAATCATGAAGATGTTTTATTCTCTGAGCTGAATGTTTTAGTTGTGAAGCTTCCATTGTCATTCTCAACAACATCATCAACAAACTTCAAGAAGAAATGATTCATATTGATTTTTGTACAGTTGACTAGCTTCTTTTTCTGTTGACCTTGACATAATAATGACAAATATGTGTGACGTGTTTGAACATTTGCCTAAACGTATACTAAGTAGCATAAAATTGCCTGTTTTCTATCCTATCTCAGCAAACTTATTACGTTTGATGGTTGAATGCGTTTACTTACTTACTTACTTCCACCTCTTACTCACAATGGAGCATAGGCCACCGACCAGCATTCTCTAACCCACTCTGTCCTGGGCCTTCTTTTTTAGTTCTATCCAGTTTTTGTTCATTCTTCTCATGTCTGTCTCTATTTCTCGGCGTAATGTGTTTTTTGGTCTTCCTCTTCTCCTTTGGCCTTCAGGATTCCATGTGAGGGCTTATCTTGTGACGCGATTAGGTGATTACCTCAATGTGTGCCCTATCCGCTTCCAGCGCCTCTTCCTGATTTCTTCTTCCGCTGGATGGAATCTGGTTAGCTGTCTCCCACAGTTGGTTGTTACTGATAGTGTCTGACCAACGGATCCGATGTATCTTGTGTAGACAACTGTTAATAAACACTTCTATCTTCTGGATAATGGCTTCCGTAGTTCCCCAGGTTTCCACCCCATACAGTAGAACTGTGTTGACATTTGTATTGAAAATTCTGATCTTGCTGTTGGTTGACAGACAATTGTTTTGAGTTCCAGATGTTTTTCAGTTGTAAATATGCTGCTCTTGCTTTGCCAATCCTCGCCCTCACATCTGCATCTGATCCACCGTGTTCATCAATGATGCTGCCCAGACTGAATGCGTTTACACTTCTTTATAAAGTGTCTACGATCTATCGATAATCTAATAATACGCACTACATTGATTGGTATATTTTCTTCTTCATTTCTTCTTTAGAGAAACGAGAGTAGTATACCATAAAATCTCTTCAGCAGATATATTATGCGATGAAAAGGGATTTCATCGGCCTGTCAGAAATTTTCGCTGCATCGAATCATTGCCGATGTTTGGAATATTGACATATGAAACGTATTAGACATGAATTCATTGGAATATTGAATACTACATAGTGACAATTCTTAACTATAATCAAACATGGTATCGAATGTTACCAAATAAAGTTTTTTTCACTTTTTATCATATTCACTTACTGACATTGACTTGGTACAAGACGTGAACTATCTGTACAAGAATGAAATTTTCCTGCGAATAGTTGTACACCAATAACAGCAAACATAAATTCAAGCAAAAAAGTAACCATCATTATTTTACCAATACTTTTTACAGCAACTACAACACATTGGACGACATGCTGTTGAATTCAAAAGAAAAGATGACAAATGAAAATTATTTCACAGGATAACTACAGTTTAAATATGTAATAAATCATCAAAAAATCTCTTCAGCGAGCAAATTTTTTCAGTCAGTATAGGGTTTGGAGATTGTTTAATTCCATTGAAATCATAAACCGAACTGAATTAAACAACCATTTAAAACCTGTAAGGACTGAATCGGTGTTTCATCTTAGTAGGGGGACAATTTAGCAACACGCAGTTACACAATGTTATGAACTGGTTGAAATTCAACGTCAACGCCGTTGTACGTCAACTCAATGGTCTAAAGGCTAGACGTTCTCGCACGAGACTAAAGGCTTTGGGTTCGATTCCCGATTGTCGGACCATGAGTTCACATGACTGAGGAGTCCTATACCAGGACCGAATAGCCATCTAGTGCTTCCAGTTTTTCAATAATGATCTATTATTAATCGGTTAATGATCTCAATGAAATTGTTTTTAACTAGTTCATTTTCTAAACTTTGTAATAGCATGGGTGTGATAAGTTGTGGATCAATCAATGATTATAGGTCTGTTTGTATTTAATTAGTTGCTATCCAGAATTCGACTAGATATTCATTTCAAATAAACAAATTGTTATTGAAGAAAGAAGTTTGTAAAACACGAGAAATATGTAACCAATATGATGAGTTGAGTAGCTATGGTTATCATCAAGTCATCGATTGACAAATCAAGAAAATCCACTACAAACAATCTTTGTAATAAACATTAGTGAAAATTGAGAAACAAAGGAAATAATTAAACAACAGAACAAAAACTTACAGCGATAAAAATGAAAGGTATCTAGCATAATCCTTCAAGTCTTTTAAATTGGTGTTCACATCGAGTTTTCATCGATGTGATTAAACAAACATTGATATGGTCTGTTAGTTTACATTTAATTAATGGTTGGACAAAGAATGCTCAGAGTACAATGAATTCACTACGTATTAATGTCACGTATGGAATAACTTAATTGGAAAAAGAATAATTTCCCAGTCATAGCTTATGGTTTTCATCTTAGCAGCATATCAAAAGTAATGGGTCCAGTGCAGGACATAGTTTAGTCCAAACACTAGAGAGAATGTGCCGTATTCACTGATATAAATTATGTGCACTTCAAAGTCTGTTGATGATAAGAGATTGCCTCAGATTTGAATAATAAGCTGAAAGCATGATTTCACACAAGAACAGGTTACTAAGGAATTGGGTCACAAGAAAGCTAGTGATACGCACAAAATATAGCTGCTTTCTATCAGCATGATAACGAGGCATTTGGCTAGTTTGAACTATTGATGTATTTCTTACACCAGCCAATTCTACTCAGTAAATCGTGGAACTTTCAAGTCACTTTCAGACCATTACATTTTAAATTAAAAGATTTCTCGTGTATATGCCGTATCTCCTGATGACAAAAAGTTAAATTTCATCTTTCATAAGTAACAGAACAAAAAATTATGTAATTCAACTTAGAATATGATGTAATATGTGAATAATGAAATCCTATCTTACTTGGATTGAGAGTGTAGCTCTTATACTGATATAAATAGGATATTCAATCATCTAATATTATCTCTTATTTACTTTTTCTAATTTATAGGTTCATGTAAATCCTAATATTACATCTGAATTAACCATTTAAAACATTGTTAGAACTATTATTTGCATAGTTGAAATCATGAGTCGATTGAAGCTAGACCACCAAGGAAAACCTGGAAGCACTGGACAACCGTTCGGTCCTATTGTGGGACTCATCAGCAGTGCGCATCCATGACCTCGCCTCACGAGATTCGAACCCAGAACATATCAGTCTCGCACCAGAGCACTTAACCGATAGACCACTGAGCCGGCATCTAACGGTTTTAATGTCTAACTTCAACTAATTCACCAAGTTGAGCAACCGTTCACCAATTGTCTTCAGTGAGTTGATATTTCACAACAGACATGGTTTGAACTCCACTGGTCACTGCTTTTCACTAGAACTCCAGGAATTATCTCTTGAAGTCAGTCACTAATAAACATAGGATGATAATCGGAATGGGTTTTTTGTGGAGATTTCAGTATTTGCATAGTTGAAAGCATAAGTCGATTGAAGCTAGAACCATGATTACTCAAATGCTACTTAAGATACAACAGATTGAAATGAAGTGATGAAGTAATTTACAAAAATCATTAAAAAGAAAACCAAGAGAATATTAAATTCATTTAGTATTGTTTGTTTGAATCTTCCCATCGATGTGTTAGAACTGCAACTGGTCAATCTCTAATTGGCATATGCGCATACTGTGGCTATATCGAAGCAATACGCACAGTATACACATATGCCAATTAGAGACTGACCAGTTGCAGTCCTAACACATCGATGGGAATATTCAAACAAACATTACTAAATGAAGATAGAACAAATATTGATGCAGAATAATATGAATTCATTATATTTCGTGGTTTCTCATCAGCTGCTTACAACCAAATATGCATTAGAGTTTCATCATTGGAGTAATAAATAATGTGGAACAATTGACATAATTGAATGTAAAGGATTGGAATAACGAAAGTCATCGATGATAACTATATATATGGGCAAGGAAAGGTCAGAGGTTATTAGGTATTGAAATAAAGGGAGGCGTAATAGTTAAGTGGAGTTCAGAGACAGATAAAATCAAAAATGTGATTATTTTAGAGGTAGTTGAAAACAATTAGGGTGGGTTACGT
>NW_017386007.1:268805-269445 GCF_000237925.1 Schistosoma mansoni | reverse complement strand
GGCGTAATAGTTAAGTGAGTTTCAGAGCCAGATAAAATCCAAAAATGTGATTATTTTAGAGGTAGTTGAAAACAATTAGGGTGGGTTACGTAATGATTGAATAATTTATAGATGTAGTTGAAAACAATTAGGGTGGGTTACGTAATAATTGAATAAGATTTGGATAGTTCATATAATTAGGAGAGACAAATGAGCGGAAATGTGTGAGAGAAAGGGTGGTTTAAGAATTGGGTATAAAAAAAACAACTGAAATATTAACCAAAATTGAACTAATAACAACAACAAAACTGAAACAAAAAAAAACAAACAAAACAAAAATGGGTTACCAAGGTAGTAATAAGTTTATCACTGACTCTTTTTGAATACATAGGTCCGGTTTGAGTTTTTTTATCGCGATCGCCTCAGCAAACCGGAGGGCAGTTGTACTTCTTTGTTTACTAATGATTTTAAAGGCATGAGAAATGTCGATGCTGTGCCCGGTGTCGAGTAAATGCCGAGCTATCGCACTGTTGAGAGCCCTAGACCCTTGCAACCTCAGTTTCTTGTTCGCATTTCTGAGCATGTTCCCAGATGACTTTCGTTATTCCAATCCTTTACATTCAATTATGTCAATTGTTCCACATTATTTATTACCCCAATG
>NW_017386007.1:253573-268605 GCF_000237925.1 Schistosoma mansoni | reverse complement strand
GGTTAAGGGCTCTGGCGCGAGACTGGTAGGTCCTGGGTTCGAATCTCGCGAGAGAGGGTTCATGGATGCGCACTGCTGAGGAGTCCCACAATATGACGAAACGGCCGTCCAGTGCTTCCAGGTTTTCCACGGTGGTCTAGCTTCAATTGACTCATGATCTTAACTATATAATTGTTATAACTCTGGAGTTTCTTTGTTATGACGGTCCTTTCCCTTTTTTCATGAATGGGACGTTGATTAACCTTAGACGGATATCTACACTAGATTCCTTCCCAGCGTCTACTCTACAGGACTTCAACACAACTCAAATCAAGAACACGTGATTAGGCTAGTTAGAACGTAAATATATTTCCACACCAAAATCCAACACAATCGAACAACAAGTGGACAATCAATCAATAACAATGATAAATAATAAGGATAGGGAAATATATAACTCATCTAACACCTGTCAGACTATATACAAGTCTGACTAAGCAGACAACCGATCATTAGCATTCTCGCCAACACATCAATAACTCTTCTGTATATAGAGTTCTAGTTTAAAATGTTGAATTGCTATAGCATTGGCTGTGTATAAATTCTTTATCCGAACCTTTTTTAATCCAGTCCTCTTTATTTTGTAGAGAATTCTAAAGGATGATTCACGTATTGCAGTGTAAACCAAGTTGACGATGACTTAAAGGGTTAAGCTGTTGATCATTCTGTATTCTCTTTTGTAGGGTGATGCTTCGGTATTCTCTTTCAGTTTGATGATTAACTTTTAAAACTTAACTTCATCAAAAACTTGATCTTTCAGAAACATTTGTTCTTGAAATAAGTTATGATATTTAGATTATCAATAAATGACATGAAAACAAATAAATATAGTCAATAGAATGATATGAATGTAATCATGAAACTCACTTTCAAACCTTTTGCCCTATTAATTGCTCTTAAAGGTCGTAAAACTCTAGAGACTCGAAGTATTTTAACCACAGATATTGTATCAATACTAAGATAAAAAGAAAAAAAAAGAGGGGAAAAGAATAATTGCATGTCCATTAATGTGTATTTACCTTTAAATAACTCAATTGTTTCTTGTTAAGTGTTTGATGGTGACATAATTTTGAAAATAACTTTTTGTTATGAACTGATATCTATCGGAGATATTTACAAAGAAAACGAAAGCTCTAATGAATGGCGATTTATGTTAAATTCTAGTTTTTTGTGGATGGTTGCTCAATTTCATGGATTGGTTGAAGTTAAGTATTAACACCGTTGGATGCCGGCCAGCTCAGTGGTCTAAAAGTTAAGTGCTCGCGCGCAAGACTGATAGGCTGTAGGTTTGAATCTCGCTCGCGAGGCGGGATCGTGGATGCGCACTGCTGAGGAGTCCCAGAATAGGACGAAGTGGCCGTCCAGTGCTTTCAGGTTTTTCATGGTAGTCTAGCTTCGATAAACTCGTGGATTCAACTATAAAACTACTAAAGTCTCCATAAAACCCCTTCTGATAAAACTAACCTTTACAAAGTACCTTAATGAATAATAGATTACGTTTCAATAGTACCTAACTTTAAAACAGATTCTTCAATTCTAAATCATAACCAATGAAATGGCATTATGTTGACGAGTAAGATAGCTATCAAATGAATAAATTAATTTATCAATGAGCTATATGGCAAACATATTGCGCATGAAAATGTGAACCTATAACTACTATTTCAGTCACCGAAAAAGTTTTTAGTTCGATCCATGATAAAGCCATTTGTACACGTAGTCAAGTAATCTTGAAGTAGGATGAATTAATTATACAGTCCTCCTTGTGTTATATCATCTTCATAACAAATAATTAAAGTAAGCATGAACGCTAAAACAATGTTCAATAGGATAGTTTTTTGAATGAATAACAAGTAAACTGAAAATGTAATTAAGTGTTTATTTTACAGAAAACCAAAGGTCTTCTATATATTTCAGTTGGTTTTCATCCTAACTTTAAAACAGTTGGAGAAGAACTAATAACTAGAAAGTCTTAGACAGATGCATTCTCTTTAGACACTTGGGGACAGCTTAAATTTTAATTGGCATTGCAATTAAAAACCATATGAACTAAATGCACTAAACTGAACTATAATTTATGTGTTACATAATCAGTCAGTCAGTCACAATAAAGAACTTCGTACGTTGTGTTGCATACTCTTTGAGTTTGAATATATTTCCAATATTTTATAAAGAAATGAAGCACTTCGACAATATTAGGTTCTTATCACCAGGATGCGCCCTGTATATTTGCAATAACTATACAAAAAATGAATCATATTCAGTTATCTTTATAAAGCCTAAATGAATATGATGTATGAACTCCAACTACGTGCTTATAACCAATATGAAAAGTATTATAAATTGGTTACAAGTTCGTTACCCTAAACGATCGATTCGAAATGTTAATATGAACTGACATACAGACAACTTCAGGAAATTATGGTAAATTACAATAGAATTCTGGAAATTCAATTTATTACATGAAATTGTCTCAATTTCTTGTGTAAATGTATTTAGAGAATTCAAAAGTAATACTGATCTTCACAGTTGAATTAATGAGTCGATCTCAGTGAAACCACCATTGAAAACTTGGAAGCACAGGAAGGATATTTTGTACGTGAGACCAAAAGTCTTGGATTCGAGTCCCGCGCGTGGGATGATGGATGAGCACAAGTGAGGAGTGCCATGCTAGAACGAAACGGTTTTCTAGTACTTCCAAGTTTTCAATAGTTATGTAGCTTAGATCGACTCATGAATTCAACTGTTAAAAATATTACAATCTCCACAAACCCCGTAATGATAATACTGATTTCCTCTTGATATTGAATAAAGGGATAAAAATACACAATAGAACTTACTCAATCGGATAAGAAATAATTGATGTAAGGACTACCATAAAATCCAACATATTATTTGCACTTCGACAAAATGCTCCCTTATGTAATACCAAACCATAAGTAATTATCTAACAAAGAAAATTGATAACATTTGTGGTTAAATAATTTCAGATATTATTATATATTTAGCAGATATTGTTATATCGATTGAGTGCATACCCTGTTTGATATATATTTGAACGTGCTGATTCCTGCTAATGAAAGAGGAGTGAATTTATTGATCAGAGCAATGATACACGAAAGCCGTATGAGCAGTCTTTTGAGTACTTATCAGTCCTGCTATCTGCCTAGTCCAGTCAGTTAGGTCCACAACATTAATAATAGCCTCTGAAATATGAGTCATTATTCTCAAACATACTGGGTTTATATATCAAACAAACAGACCACATCGTACAATAAAATAGAAAATAACGTTTGTACAAGATTTAGCCAAATGTGTCTGTGAATAAGGGGAACAGTAATTAGTAGACTGGGTATAACTCAGGGATGGTAAATCGTATAATAATAGTCTATAAGTCAAAATAAAGCTTACAATAAGTGGGACAAAAATATGAATAGTCTAGTTACTTAACAATTATACAATAGGAGATATACATATCATATTGGTTCATAAACAGTTCTCAAAGTTACCGTTCATAAATCTCCATGGGATATAACAGATAAATATACTGTATCATTATTTATTTGCAACTAATTTGTAATAAAATCTTGAACAGAGGTTTCGTCACACTTTACAAAATAATGTCTCTTTAGACATCTAAACCGGGCCATAAATATATATATATATATATGTTACATGGAAAAGGTGAGTCAGTAAACGTAACTCGGTTAGAAAATTTCAAAGCTTAATTGTTAAAGACCAAATAAGGCACTATAGAGCCAACTTTATGATAGCAGGATAAAATCAGCTGTGTAATATAGATAATAATTGACCTGAATGCATTTGCTATAAAAAAAAAAACGCAAACACTATCGAGAAAAAAGTAACTTGATAGTCTTTTCACAGTGAACATTGTTGGGATGATTCTGAAAATTTCTCGCAATAGACAAGCTCAGGAAAGCATTCAGAAGCATTTTATCCAATCAGCGTTTTGATTAGAAGTTTTACTAGAAATATCGCGAAAATGAAAAGTTACATGTAGAAGTTCTGATTGGCTGATTACTACACTGCTACTATGTTTAGTAGTATTCTACAATTTTCAGGAAAACCCAAGGACTTCTAAAATACTATAAAAACCCTATATTTTCTGTACATAAATGAACGTTTGAAGTATGGTGCTTCATGTATATTTTGTGCCTTTTCTCTCGTGTTCCAGTCGCTGTATAGTTCTAGATTTGGGGTTACGAGACTAGCTTAGAATCCGCGTATAGCGTTCAAACAGCAAGACTTATCAAACATCATACAAAATTGTAGAGAAAACTCTTGTCTAGTTCCATCTTCATTCCCACTACTTATATGTCTCTCAATCATAACACATCTGTAAATGTTGTAAATGGAATTAAATATACCACAGAATAAATTGGAGTTTATCCTGAAAAACAATAAACAGTCTCTAGTCTACGACAGAAGTACCATAAATTACGCCTTTCGGCAATTCACTCTGTACAACATGTCGAATAAGATTTAAAAGGTTTAAGAATAAGGTAAGTCTTTTAAGTTGTATCTATTACTTACAAAGAAGATATGTACCCTTAAAGAAAATTTGAATCATCTTAGCAATCAAGTAACTTGAAGTCCTAATGTGTTTTCTTTATTGAATTAATGGATTCTTTAAACCAACTTCAAGTTAGGCATAAATTTATTTAATTAACAGTTAGGTGATATTTTCATAAAACGAAATGTAATATATACCATATATATGTCAAACTTGCCTTCAGAGTAATCTCCACTGTAAACACAGAAGTGAAAAAATAATCAAAGTAATTCAAAATCTGAAATAAATAAGAAAAAAAAACAAAAGATGACAACTTCAATGAAAATAAAAAACAGATGCCATCATTATTACATTGAAATGATGAAAATTTCTATCTAACAAATAGAAGGATTTCAATCGATCTGTACTAATCATGACAGTAAGAAACTGACTGACTGACTGACTGAATGGTTGACTGAATACGATAACCTAATACGTTGCACTAACTTCAAATCACGTTCCATCAAAGAGCATATAAATTAAGGAAAGATAATTAGTACTAACAACAGACGATGTAATTTTAAACTTCAAGATTGATTTAAATTATGAGGTTAATTATCTGATTAAGACAACAATTATGTAATTACAAATCAGAACAAATGTTTGATTCAAGATTGTGTAACTTATAGAATAATATAAATGAAGAAAGAGATGGTAAATTGAATGAATCAAGATTAACACCGTTGGATGCCGGCCGGCTCAGTGGTCTATCGGTTAAGGGCTCTGGCTCGTTACTGGTAGGTCTTGGGTTCGAATCTCGCGGGTGCGGGATCGTAGGTGCGCGCTACAGTTTTCTTATACTATATAGTCCTGGTGAATCATTACATTTTCATATGTCACTAACATAGACTGTATTGAATAATCGATGTCACTTATTAATCTAAAATATCGGTTCCTTAATTTCAGTAAAGTCAGAATTTTGTATAAGAGTGTCAATACAGTTCTACTGTTTGGGGCGTAAGATTAGAGAACGACGAAAGCCATCATCCACAAGATATAAGTGTTTAGGGTTAGGGTGGATGCGCACTGCTGAGGAGTCCCATAATAGGACGAAACGGCCGTCCAGTGCTTCCAGGTTTTCGATGGTGGTCTAGCTTCAATTGACTCATGATTTCAACTTTGAATGAATCTTGTTAAAACCATTGACAGTTCACTTGGTATTGTTTGTTTGAATCTTCCCATCGATGTTTAGGACTGCAACTGGTCAGTCTCTTATTGGCATATGTGTATACTGTGCGTATTACCTCGATATAATATTAACTCACAAGCATTGTAAGCATAGATGGATAGTGGTTAGAAGTGGAATCCAGGACGCGTGACACTTCGTCCTATTTGGGACTCGTCAGCTGGATGTACCTGTATCTCAGAGTTGATGTTCACTCTGATACTCGAACCCAGTACCTTCCGCTTCAAACGCCATCGCGTAATCCACTCGGCCATTGAGTCCTGATAGCTTTATCGTGGCAATACGCACAGTATACACATATGCCAATTACAGACTGACCAGTTGCAGTCCTAACACATCGATGGGAAGATTCAAACAAGCAATACAAAATGAGAACAATATTGTTCAGTAATATGTGTTATTCCAAGTTTACATTCGTGAAATACTAACAGATGAGATTATTGTTATATCCACTGGTAAAAAAACGAACCAAAGTCAACCTGTAATTGGTCGAAAATCAGGTGAATATTTTGTACAATCAGCATTCAGAATTGTCGTTTGTGTCCTTGAACGACATTGGTCATTTGTCATACAGTATTTTTTCATTACCGTGCTGATTTACACAGAAGCAGGAAATAGCTCTCACTTCCAATCAATTGCAGTTGCTATTCCAGCGACAAGATCAACGTTTCAAAAAGAGTCAGTTGGGACTTATTGACAAATTACACACAAGGCTGCTGAATCACCTATGTTTTGAGGATGTGACGGAAGTTAACAAATTAATTTCTAAATTACGTACAGAGCTGGAAAATCATTGCAGAATGAATGAATGTGCCGGTGAAAGCCTTCATGAATCCATGATAAACAGGAATTTAAACGAAGCAGTAGCAGTCATACATGATCAGCCCAGTAATCCAGTACTGTCCATTTCAGAGACAAGCTCTATAGTTGGTTTAAATCCTATTATCCCCGAAACAAAACGTGCAAACAGTGAATTCTCTAGTTCACAGAAAGAAGATGTCTTGATAAATGCTCATGAAATCGCTGTAGTACCCGCCCACGAAGAAACAGAAAATAAATTGGGCAGTATAGCGAATACAGTTGCACCAAATGAAACTAGTCATGATGCGAAAAGAGTTTCTAATGAATTTAATTATCGGGGTTCTCTCGTTTTACCAGATATGGGTTATTTTGATGATTCAAACGTTCCTGAAAAATTTCTTATAAAAATGAGAGAAAAATGTTGGATCCATCAAACGATAATCACGAATCTAGTACAGTTTTCATAGATACTGATTATTCCAATGATCCATTATTTACTAATGAGGTTCTCAATTAATTCAAGGAAACTGTTTCAGAAGAATCAGACACTGATGACCTCGAATCAAATGTCGATCCTCACCATCTAGTCAGTTCTAGTGGATTCTCTTTTAAATGCGACAAATATGTTTTAAATAATTTCACATTACTGGTAACTTGGAAATATGAGGACCCAACGCTAACTCATGGGGAGAGGATAAACCCGGAAAATTCAAAATCCGGATATCAATTCTGGATCTCTCAAAAAAGGGGAGGTGTTATATCCCATATCTGTCTTCAATTGTTATAACTTGTGTCTGTGTGCCCTGTTAATGTATGACGGGGTTCATACAGCAGAGGCTGAGATTGGTGTTCTGTACTTAACTGACTGTGTTAGGCAGAAAGCAGGACCGATAGGTACTCTAGACTGCTCGTACGGGTTTCGTGTGTCATTGGTCTATTCGATAATTCATTGCTCCTTAAATGGCGGCATTATCCCGTCATACACTAACAGGGCACACAGGCACAAGTTATAACAATTATCCAACCAACCAGTAAAAATAACTTATAAATAACCAAGCCTATTAAAGAAAACTCTAACCATGATCCTCATCAACAACGCAAATCTCCCAATGTACACAAAGCTCCAAAGTCAAATTCTATTAGAACTAATCGATTTGTGCTTAGCAACACGCATTCCATTCAACAATTCAATCGACGAACAGACGAATGGAACACCAATGTCAGCACTCATTTCAGAAACAATAATCCAGAGACTAAGAGCCTTAACTTCACCAGTGGTGAATGTGAATACATTATTTTTGCAACATATTCGTCATCATCGAAGCGGAACAGCTGGAAAAGGCTGATATTCTGACCAACAACGTCTTCAATAACAAAATTCACAATGCAAAAGTAGTCGAACAATAAGCTATCATTCTTGGATGCATTGATACTCAGAACCGACGCAGTGAAACTTGAATGCCTGACACTTAGGTCAATCAATAATTAACAAACACATCTAAATCAATCCAATTTATTAAACAATCAGAAAACTCACAGACAATCATAGGACCAATAATCGGATCAAAAGAAAATGGAAACAAAATAAAAGAGGCAGATAGTGATAAAGGTTAACTATAATCAGTTAAGGTCAAAATCGACAGGACAAGGTATTAGTCATATGTGGAGTAATTCAGATACTTCACTTCTACTTGCAGTATGTGCTTATAATATTGTTCAAAAGAAAAATGCAAGCTCCACGAATTAGATATGGGAAGGATTATTATTTCTATAAACCCAGATATTAAATTGAAACCTTTTTTTTAAAAAAAACACATTTTATAAAACATTACCTGATTACGTGCAGATGATGCATCTAATGGATCTTCTGCTGCAAGCATTGCACTACTAACTAAGATACATACAAGTACAATATTATTGAAATAACTGTGATTGCAAACTTCATGGCATGCTACACGAAATCTGTTAAGTATAGAAAGAAAAATTTATATTGTTTATTAATCAAGAAAGTAATTCACAACTGGACAGACTGAAAATTGAAGTCAATTTGTTTGAAAAACTATTACTCCTGTACCACGACGCACTATGCTGACTAGCATTGGCGATGGTTGGGAGAAAGTTAGGGGCGGCCAAACCAAAACGTTGCATCAGTGCTTGAAGTCACTAACTTTTAGTCTGAGCCTTGTTGGCAGATGCAGACTACCTGGTTGGGGTCCGTGCGACTATCGTAACCAATGGTTGGAGACTCTGGGTGACATGGCTCAGAATCGATCACAATGGTGTAGGTGTATACACTCTTTATCTTCCTTTAAACCTTGAGATTAAATTGCTTCATATCTGTCTTTCTTCCTGTACTATATCCTTATATACAACCTTTTTTTGTATATTACCACCACTAAATTAAGTAATTCTATGAATTCGGTATTCATCTTGTTGTGCTAATGAGGTATGGCAACTTGAACCGATGCATAAATGTACCTGGTCCTATGTTGTAGCTGACTGACTAGTTACTCCTGTTCTCCTTGTGGTACATAACTTCCTTGAAATGCATATTACCTTAACAATAATTGTAGATGTATTTCTTAGATAATTTTAATTATGTTTTTACACAGATAAGAAGCACAGCTTCACTCATACATCGTCAACACAGACTCTTTTTTTGAGATAAGATGGTGGTTGGAGGTGGTCAATAGGAAACCCTGGACCCGGGTTTCGTGCTACTTAGCACTCGTCAGCAAGGTGTACCTGTAATATTGAGGAAACTGGTGCTCCCTAACGGATTCGATCCTGTGTCACTCAGCTTCACGTTACCACTGAGCTATTCGGGCCGTGACCGACCTCCTGTAGGACTGAGATATAATCACAATTGATTGATCACTGGGTGGTGATCAATGTCATGCGTGTTGAGTCCTTCTTAGCGCTCTTTTTTTCTTCAAAACTGTCTTCCATTTTTCCAGTTATTTCTTTAAAATATTTTACTTATATAAATTTTTATCAATGAAAATATTCCAAATATAGGTTCAATTCACCTCTTTAAAGATAGGCTAATAAATTATTTGGAATATTATATCTGTGTTATTTTTATAAACAAATCAAGCATGGGTGAAACATGATTTGGTTCTATTCAGGTTGAGAATCCAGACCGATGGCTGTGGTTAGCATACTTCGTAAATATAAATAGTTATATCCGTTTACTTTTCAAACTTCAATCTTGAACAATTGAAGACATTTCCGTTTTTTTGTTTGATGAAATATGATTACAGAAATACACGTTTAGTTAAACTGTGAAACATATAAATTCACTCGGTATTGTTTTTTTTTGAATCTTCCCATTGATGTTTAGGACTGCAACTGGTCATTCAGGTACTGGGTTCAAGTCCCAGAGTGAACATCAACTCTGAGATGCAAGTACATTCAGCTGACGAGTCCCACACAGAACGAAACGCGCGTCCTGTATTCCACTGCTATCCACTATCCATCTTTGCTAACCATGCTTGTGAAACATAGTTTGCGGTTGATCGCACTTTTCAACTGAATCGTTCTCCGGAAATATAAATGTAACAATTTAAAATTATATAGTTAAGATCATGGGTCAATTGAAGATAGACCACCATGAAAAACCTGGAATCACTGGACAGCCGTTTCGTTCTATTGTGGGACTCCTCATCAGTGCTCACCCATCGATCCCACATCGCGAGATTCCAACTCAGGACCTACCAGTCTCGCGCCAGAGCACTTAACCGATAGACCACTGAGCCGGCATCCAGCTTCATATCGGAGTATCAATGAAGAAATAATGTCAGTAATCTTTTGGATTGAAATAAATGTCCTTCCAAGGTTTCATAAACTACTACTACTACTAGACCTAAACTCTATGAAAATTTCATCATTGTAAATCACATTTAAAATTTAAAACAACATACAAATACTTACGGATTAGTTGGATTAAATATAAAAAATGAAGATGCATTTGGTATTGGTTTTATTTTCTTTGTTGAACTAATTTCTGAATGACGTCTAGAACTCGTTGTATCTTTCATTTTATCATTTTCATCTACACTTCTATCATCATCATTATCATTATCATCATGACTATCTCTACTTTGATCTTCTTTTAAATCATCACCATCATCATCCATATCATCTGTTCTTCGTTTATCTTCTATATTTGAAAATTAATCGAAGACAAAATTTGAGTTAAGCTTGTGATATACTTACAATATGGACACAGATGTCAATAATGATATAAATAGTTTGAATTGAATTATATTCATGCTACAATAACTGATGTTGTGGTTATGTCTGCATTTTTTATTTTACAGTCATAGATACTAATGATCATCAAATCAGTCAACTGTACTTACAAAAATAGAAATAAAAATGCTTCAAGGAGAAGGTCATTGAAGTGTGGAATGATTGATTAGATTGTTATGTTTATGCAAATAAGTAAATAGATTATGTAATATCAGTAGTTAAATAAATGTTACATAGTTATTTTGAAATTCATTGGAATTTTGACAAATCATATGCTCACTAGTGACTGCCTCCATGAGGTACTTTTTGGAGTTCTAGTGAGAAGCAATGACCAGTGGAGTTAAAACCAAGTCTATTGTGATATTGGAACTCACTGAAGACAATTGGTGAATGGTTTCTCAACTTTGTGGATTGATTGAAGTTAGACATTAACACTGTTGGATGCCGGCCGGCTCAGTTTTCTATCCGTTAAGTTCGCTGGCGCGAGACTGGTAGGTCCTGGGTTTGAATCTCGCGAGGCGAGGTCATGGATGCGCATTTCTGAGGAGTCCCATAATAGGACGAAACGGCCATTCAGTGATTCCAGGTTTTCCATGGTGGTCTAGCTTCAATTGACTCACGCTTTCAACTATGAAAAATACTTCATTTGCAAAACATTAATTAATCGTATCAGACTTTATTGTTCTTTCATTTCCACACAAATCATTTTCTGCCCTCGTTCTCTCTTTCTTCGATCTTCTTAATCTTCTGCTGCCAGGCATTTAACTTTCGATTGATTAGACATACTACTTATGTCTACCGGCATCAGTAGCATTTATTATCTTGAGAATCAACGCTTATTCGCTGCTTTTACCAAAAATCCAAATAAATAATCCATACAAAAGTAACAAATCAGAATATGATGTGAACCGTGAAAAAAAGAAGCCTTAAAAAAACTACGAAAGCTATTTTTGAGGACGTTATTTCATTCAATTCAAAGCTTGTAAAACTGTTACATTTACTTTTGCCCCTAGTCTATTCTACAGATCATGAGCTTTCGTTTGATGTATGATTCACTGCCATAGCCCTCTTTGTTCCAAAGCTATCGTTACTTAGACGTAACCTTTTGTACTCTATTTTCTACTGTAATCTTCCAGTTTTGGACATAATTGTATTTCCTAATTATTTTTACGTTGTGGTCAGGTTAATCATCTATTTGTTCATGTATCTTTTTACACTAATCCAAATTCGGAATTCGAGTATCAGATCGGGATTGGAATAAAGCGAGTAGTGTTCCAGTTGTCTTGTCTTCTCTCTCTCGAGTGCTTGTCAGTCAATCAGGGATAAGATTAGTTTTCGTTTCTCTACCCCGCTTCGAACTCACTCATACTAGCCTCAAGGTTAAGCCAGTCAGCTTATCGCGTCAAGGTCTTAAACTACATTAGACAAGTTATACTCGGCACGAAAGTGGGTAGGCAGATTTAAGGACGTAACAGAATATGAATCAACTTCTAGACTATTCACACGGTTGATGAAAAGCTACACATGAATACACACGAAATTATTAATCACAAATAAATTAAAATCATACTACTTCAAAGTGAGCTTGATAGTTAATTAGTTCAAGAATACAAAAGCATTTTGGTAATATTTTCAAGTTTACCTCGATCAAATAAGCGTCGATCAGCATCACCTTCTTCAATGATTGGATCTAAACTAAAAGGGACAAAATGAATAAATTATGTATTTATATTTTCAATTTCAACCACTGAAGCCTAGGAAAAATACCACTAAGCCAGAGTACATGCAGTCCAGAACGAAGCCAGGTGCATGCGTCATTATATATTTTTGGGTCATGTTAATGATCCTTCCGCAGGTTCACCTACGGAAACATTTTTACGACTTTTAATTCCTCTAAATAGTCAAATTAGGTCATCTTCTCAGCATCAGTCGAGTGGCAAAGCCACTACAACGACATCAATCCAACGACTTCATTAAACCATTTAATCGGTAGTAGCGACGGGCAGTGTGTACAAAGGGCAGGGACTTTAATATATTACATGGAGGCCTAAATGATCCTAATTTCATTTCGTTCATGAAATCAAATGGTATTATTTTTAGAGGTAGGATAAAAGATATAAAATTTTTAAAGTATTCAGAACAAGAAGAAATCGTATGTAGTAAATAATTCGAAGAAACAAGTAATTGCTGAACGATCATTTTCAGTTTGATGTAGAATATTCGGAAGATAATTGGTTAGTTTCATCATAAGAATAAATAGAATTCATTAAAGGCTAATATTTGCTTTGCATTTTGAAATTGGATTATTCGAAGAATGGTGGGACAAAATTTTTTGAACAACGAGAGTGTTTTATACACTCTAAAAATCAGTTCATAATTATTTGTCCCAACAACCAGTGTTTTTTCTTTCAATTTCAATTTTTTGATTTATTTTGTAAGTCAAGGAAAAGCTAGATAATTCTTAACATGATCTGACCTTTAGCAATCGAAAAATCATAGAAAACAGTCAGAAACATTCACTATATTACATGTTAGCTATGAATTACCACATTTAAAGTGATTACGATATCACCTAAAACCGGCGAACAGAACGAAAGTCAGCAACACGATAACACGAAAAGTTAAACTACTACACTGAGCTCCAGTCGTGCTAATTATAGGAAGGAGACCAGATTCAGTCGAGGGAAACGTATATTCCACAAGTAGTTATAAGCACCGATAAACACACACACAAATCATGTATATACATATATATATACAATACAAAATTGTCCTTGAGAAATGTCATAAAATAGCGTACTAAGAGAGGAAATGAACCAATGACATTTAAAGTTCTTCCAAATGGTGTTGGAGCAGGTTGGAAGAAAGCTAGGAGCGGCCAGACAAACACTTGGCACAAATACATCAAGTTACTGACAAGTGGACTGAGCCATATTGGTAGGTGTCGACTACCTGGTTGGGATAAGTGAGATGATAACAATCAATGGTTAGAGACCTTGAATGACATGGCTGAAAATCGTTTGTAATGGCCTAGGTGTATCCACTCTTTGTGTTCTCTGCCAAATTCTAATCTTCTCAATTCTTCAGATCGCTATCGTTTTCTTTTTCCAAACTTATTTCACTGGATTATACTCTTTGAATAATATCTTCAAACCCTCATTTTTCCGTTTACTGCTTATACTCTTACTACTTCTATCACTATGAGATTTGAATCGACAACTGCATCTCTGCGTTAATGTGGTATGACAACTCGAACTGATGTACGTACGTACAAAGTTCTACGTTGTAAGTGACTAACTGACTGAAATGGGGAGTACAAACTGAAGGTAAAATTGGGCGCTTTAAGCATGAAAATGAGAGATTCAAATTTGTAAAATAAATTTTTTAAAGTAAGACATTTACTAAATGATTTCTGAGGATTTAGCATCTCCAAGACTTGAAATAAGTACAGTTTTTGTTTCTATGTTTGTAAATGTTAAAATCACTCAAATAAACAAAAAAAGTAGACTAATATCTAGCGAATAAATTTTGGCATGGATTCAATTTTCTTTACTTAAGCTGAATATATAAGACCTTTTTACAGCTTTCATGCTACACTTGACTATTACGATGGGCTAATCACCATAAATATTTAGGTTCTACGAGATGCATTCATTGTTACACTATATGACTCTAATCCGAATCTTATAGGAAGCAACCTTATAATCAAGAATGAAGATTTATTATGCTAATGAATATCAAACAAATATTAAACAGAAGGAGTTTTGTGGAGGTTTAGTATTTTCATAGTTGAAATCATGTGTCCATTGAAGCTAGATCACCATGGAAAACCTGGAAGCATTGGATGGCCGTTTCGTCCTATTGTGGGACTCCTCAACAGTGAGAAGTAACACCGTTGAATGCCGGCCGGTTCAGTGGTCTCTCATTTGATGTGTGACAAGTATATATGCGCCAAATATAATGTAAACAAATCTGTTTCTGTTTTTCACCCCTGTTGTAACACACCTTATGTTGTCACACCATATTGTTGTTTTCACTATTTACCCTTACTCTTGTGGATATATACCAGATCAATTATACATTGAAGATAAATGATGTTGACATTACAAATAAAAATGATTTTCTATTACGGTTTGGTTTGTTTTTTAACAGGTCAAGAGATTGCTTTGTGATTCATGT
>NW_017386007.1:234008-253373 GCF_000237925.1 Schistosoma mansoni | reverse complement strand
TATTATAGGACTCCTCAGCAGTGCGCATCCATGAACCCACTCTCGCGGGATTCGAACCCAGGACCTACCAGTTTCAAGCCGAAGCCCTTAACCGAGTCCCATAATAGGACGAAACGGCCGTCCAGTGCTTCCAGGTGGTCTAGCTTCAATTGACTCATGATCTCAACTCTATAACTTATTAAAATCTCCACAAAACCCCTTCTGATATTAAATTTTATGCTACAAAAAGTAATCTAATCTTGATGTAGGTTTGTTCTTTGAGCTGGATGATTTGATTGTGGAGCTTTTATTGTTATTCTGAACGATATCATTAGCACAAACTTCAGGTGATCTAATCATGATTGTGTACTTCTATATAGTATACGATTTTTGTATAGTATTTCTCTAGAGTTCTAACCATTGGTTGCTATCATCCCGCTGATCCCAACCAGGTAGTCTTTACCTATTAACATAGCTCAGTCTACCTGTCAGTGATTTCAGAGATTTGTGTCACATTTTGGTCTGATTACCCCTAGGTATATTAGCAACATAACAGAAGTTGAAATATACAAAAAGTAATCTAGTCATCATTGAGTATTTCGACATAGTATAAGATTTATTTTAGAGTATTTCTTTAGAGCTCTATAATTTTCTGAGTCAGTCATAACGTCAAACTTCGTACGTACATATGTCAGTTCACGTTGCCATACCACATTAACACGGAGATGTAGTTGTCCATTCAAATCCCATAGTGGGTAGAAGTAATAAGAGTATAAACAGTAATCCGAAAGATTAAGGTTTGAAGATGTTATTCAAAGTGTATAATCCAATGAAACAAATTTGGAAAGAGAAAAAGGAAAGGACATGAAGAATTCAGAAGATCAAAATTTGGCAGAGAACACGAAGTGTGAATGCACCTTCTCCATTGCAAACGATTTTGAGTCATATCATTCAAGATCTCTAACCACCGATTGTTATCATCTCGCGAATCCCAACCAGGTAGTATACACCTACCAATATGGCTAAGTCCACTTGTCAGTAACTTGATGTATTTGTGACAAGTCTTTGTTTGGCCGCTCCTAGCTTTCTTCTAACCTACTCCTACACTATAAAACATCGCACGTCGGGCCAGTCAGTGGTTGGGCATACGTAACACGTTTTGGTCTGGCCACCCTTAGCTATATTACCAACATAACAGAATATGTGATTATGTAATCCATCGTCAAATTATATATAAATTTCGGATTTACAAAAATGAGAAATATTCTAACAATATAAGAAAGTTAATTAGGTTTACTTTGTAATGAATCAACATGTAATGTAATTCAATAAAAAATTTGGTTTGATCTTTTTTAAGGGTACTATAATGTATTTTTATAAAAAACATTATCATTCCCAAATAGAATATAATGGTTTAAGAACTATTACAGAAAATTATAGACTATTAATACACCCTATAAATCAATGGACTGATTTTAATCAGATTTCGTTGGTGATAATATAAAAACCCACTTATCAACTTATCAATATTTGTATCTCAAAAAATTAAAAATTGAAATCTTAAAGAATAGTCATTAACCTAATTTTAATTGTTGCTCTGTTTGACTAAAGTAGCATCAAACTTGTAATTTTCAAAAAATCTCGTCTTTCATCATGAGGCATCACAACTCTTCTTTATAAAGATACTTCAAGCATCAGAATAGAGTCTAAATTGTTTAGGTGTCTTTTTCTGGTTATAGTTTTCTTTAAGCAACGTTCTTTTCTTTAGAATGGAGTTGTGAACCACATGTCCAAACATTCATTTTTATCGTACCAAACGATCCACACTTGTTTCTAAACCTACTTTCAATGGTTTTAAGTAATACCAGGTTTAACATACTAAAAAAGTTGTTGATTTAAGACCTCATAATGAGGTACTATGAAACATAAATCCTTGAGCTAATGAGTCATGAATACTCACAATTGATTGATCACTGGGTGGTGATCAATGTCATGTGTGTCAAGTCCTTCTTAGTGCTGATCGAATGCTATCGATCAAGTTGCAATGTGGCCATTAGTCTAGGTGGCTCGACACTGCTTGCACTATATATATTGAGGTAAGATGGTGATTGGAGGTGGTCAACAGGAAACCCTGAACATAGGTTTCCTGACACTTGACATTCGTCAGTAAGGTGTACCTGTAATCTTGAGGGAACTTGTGCTCCTTGACGGATTCGATCCCGTGTCACTCAGCTTCACAGTCAGAGACGTTACCACTGAGTTATTCGGGCAGCGATCAACCTCCTGTAGGACTGAGATGTAATCACAATTGATTGATCACTGGGTGGTGATCAATGTCATGCGTGTCAAGTCCTTCTTAGTGCTGATCGAATGCTATCGATCAAGTCATGAATACACTTATTAAGAAAAATTCATCATATAACTTGGGCATTTTTTGGTTTAATCAAAAAATGTCTTACTTTAACTGATCTAATAATTGTGTAACATCATTAAATTCATGATGTACTTCAGTTAATTTACTTTCTGTATTGATAATTGTAGTTGTAGTAGTAGATGTTTTACGATCATCTATTGATTGATAAATTCTATTATCTTTATCTCTTTCTCCTTCAATTATATCTTCACTTCTGGTAACTTCATTTTCATTATTATTTGATTTATCACCATTATCTGTCTCTTCTTTTTTCTCTTCTATTTGACCAGTATCAGCCAAATTATCAACAGCAATAGCCAAAAAGACATTGAGAAGTATATCTATTTATATATTATTTCCGAGTTAAGGAAATTATGCTGATATTTATATATACCAACTCTATAACCATACCTTCTTTGTGATGGTAATTATAATAAATAAAGACATTATATTAGCAAATGGTCTATGGTAATAATGCTGAAAAATGAAGAAATAATTGTACTGCAATATTTTTCATAGTTGAAATCATAAGTCGATTGAAACTACACCAAGGAAAACCTGGAAGCACTGGACAGCAGTTTCGTCCTATTATGAGACTCCTCAGTGGCAGTGCTCATCCACGACCTCGCCTCACGAGATTCGAAACCAGGACCTATCAGTCTCGAGCGAGAGCCCTTAACTGATAGACCACTCAACCGGCCGGCATCTAACGGTGTTAATGTTTAACTTCACCGATCCGTGAAGTACAACTCATTTGTGTATATAAAAGAAGAATTGAAATTCGACTTAAAATTGACAATGAACAGAGAGTGTAGTTGAGTACATGTTTGCACACTAAGAACTGCTCTCCATGCAGAAAATGAAAACTGTATTAAAATTATGAACCCTATATTAGCAAAAAATCGATGGGAAGATTCAAACAAACAATACCAAGTGAATTTAAACTTCACCCCATCGCACAAGCAAGTGGCTATCAGGACTCAGTGGCCGAGTGGATAACCCGATGGCATTTGAAGCCAGGGTACTGGGTTCGAGTCCCAGAGTGAACATCAACTCTGAGATGCAGGTACATCCAGCTGACGAGTCCCAGATAGGACGAAACGCGCGTCAAACTGGATTCCACTGCTAGCCACTATCCATCTCTGCTAACCATGCTTGTGAATTAAGGCATATCGAGGCAATACGCACAGTATGCACATATGCCAATTAGAGATCGACCAGTTGCAGTCCTAACAAAATCGATGGGAAGATTCAAACAAACAATACCAAGTGAACCTATATTATTAAGTTTAATACTTATGACATAAATGTCACCATTTTCCCTTTGATAAATTTCGATAGTGTAGTAATAAGAAGACGAAGATTATCAGAACTATGTAATATATGAGCGCAATACATTTGAAAAAATCTGATCACACAAGTACTCGTTAAGAACATTTATAGATAAAAATAAAGGATCGACTAGACTAGTTATGGGGGGTAAGAAGAGACAAGGATAATAATGATAAAAATAGTGTGAAAACAATTTGACACTTAATCACTCTGGATAATAAGTTAATATTACCAAGGTAGGTTTAAGGAGAGAACAAACTGTTTTTTGAATACACAAAGGGGGTTTGAATTTTCGTATGGCTAAGACTTCAATAAACCTTTAGTATACTCCTTTTTATACTTTTGTACAGCACCACAAAAGTCAAGTTAAGATCAATCTAATGACCTGTTTCAACCCTATGTTTATCCTCTACTCTTATTGGTTCACTTGATTTTATTTGTTTCTGCAACCACTTAGCTACGTGTCTGCACACTCTAATTTTGAAATCAAGAATACTCCTCCCTGTATATGTGTGACCACACACATATTTAAATTGGTAAACACAGTGGGATGTGACGCTTTTTTTATTCCTTTCATTTTTTCCCCACTTCTTTTAGGGTTTTGATGAATCCTGGACCATGTTCATTCTTTCATAATGACCTATACTGCGTAATACGTCTTGTCTCCTCTTACTCTCCATATCTAGTCTAGTCAACCCTTTATTTTTATCTATAAATGTTATTAACAAGTCTACAATGTGTGATCAGATTGATTCGAAATGTATTGCGCTAATATATCATCACATAGTTCTGATAATCTTCATCTTCTTATTACACTATCAAAGTTATACAGAAGCTTTTAATGAGAGCACGAGACCAATAGATCCTGGTTTTGAGTTCTGGGTGTGAGATCGTGGATGGGTACTCCTGAGGAGTTCCACAATAGAGCGAAACGATCGTCCAGTGCTTCCGGGTATTCCATGGTTGTCTAGCTTCAATTGACTCATCCATCTTAAATTACTTAAATCTCTGCAAAACCGCTTCTGAACTATTAATGAATCATTACAATCATCTCAAAGTTATCAATACAAAATTTTTTATTAACAATTAAATAAAGGATACAATTTCCACAAATAAAAAGTATAACATAGTACAAACAGACCATAATACCAACACGACTATTCGAATATGAACGAATTCCATTATACATAGCTTCATTCCAATCTTCACTAGTCAAAATCTAATATTTAAAAAGGAGAAAAAAAAAGTAGAATCTAAGGAATCACTAAGAGATCAATTGACTTTAGTGAATAATAAGTATGATAAGAAAATTTCAGGGGATCTGAGAAGAAAAAATAAACAGTAACGTCACTTCAGAACGAATCGCATTATGTTCAATTGGATTCAATACTTCATAATTAGGAGGTAATCATAAGGGGGTTTTGTGGAGATTTAAGTAATTTTATATAGTTGAAATCATGAGTCAATTGATGGTAGACCACCATGGAAAACCTGAAAAGTACTGGACGGTCGTTTCGTTCTATTGTGGGACTCCTCAGCAGTGCTCATCCACGATTCCACCTAGTGAGATTCAAACCCAAGACCGATCAGTCTTGCGTGCGAGCGTTTAACCACTCGACCACTGAACCGGCCGGCATTCAACGGTGTTAATGTCTAAATTCAACTAATCCACGAAATTGAACAACCACAATAAGACGAAATAACTGTTCAGGGCTTTCAGGTTTTCCATAGTGATCTAACTTTAATTAACTCATGATTTCAACTATGAAAACAAATATTATTGATCGATAATCATAGAAACATGAAAAATTACTCACTTGAAAAACTGTTATTAATGATTGATAAAAACTATCAAAATTTGATCTTGGCTTTTCTTCTCTAGGAAAATTAAATCTTCCACCAAATAATTGCATACCAAGTAATGCAAATATTACAATGAATAAAAATAATAGAACTAATAAACTAACAATTGATTTTAAACTAGCTAATAATGAACCAACTAAATTACGTAAGCTACTCCAATATCTAAAGATATAAAAGAAAGAAAGAAAGGAAGAAAAAAAAGAAGAAGATAAACAGACAAATGTTGAATAATGTTGAAATATATAGGTATTGTATAAATTGATGTGTAAGTCACAATCACAGAATTACATTGACTACCTGCAATAATTAAGTGGAAAGCGTTAGTCGGAAGAAGTAGACGGCCACTTCGTCTTATTGTGGGACCCCTCAGCAGAGCGCATTCACGACCTCACCTCGCAAGATTCGAACCTAGGACCTACCAGTCTCGCACCAGAGCTCATAACTGATAGACCACCAGGCCAACATCCGATGGTGTTTATGTCTAACTCCAACCAATCCGATAATTAAATAGAACTTTACCAGAATTCATTCATATATCAATGTAATATAAATTGATAGTTTCAACTAAATTTCAAAGGTTTTTCATGCATCTCATTAAAACAACTGGGGTATACATAAATGTATTTCGAATAGCGAAAGCTTCATAATTCCAGACGGTTAGTCTAACTAGATTATAACTTCAACAAGACGAAGTAACATTACAGTCAGTTAAATTAAATCTCTGAAATTTGTGACTTTCCCCAAAACAGTAGGCGTCAAGTTTATATCATCATGACTTACAAAACAAGTAATTACTTTATAAATTGGATGAGGGCGATACTATAATTTATAGAAGACCTTTGAACGAATCTTAAGTAACTTTGGGAAATATTAGCCAACCAGGAAACAGTCAGCATAGAGTAAAAATATATTATACTAAACCAAAGAATTAAAGTGGATACACTTCATTTACATGGTCCAAAAACTTGGCAAGGTTAAAAAGAGGTTCAAAATGTTCTAAAATCGTTATACATAAGGGAGAGAAACTCATCCCTATGGCCCAACAGCTTCAATATTGTTTCTGTGTACTCCGGTTGTGTAAGTTTGTCATTTTTATTACGCACATATCCCTACAACGCTCATACCTCTGAACAGCCAAAGCTTCAGTAACATCTGCGAATATTGCAGCCAATCATACTGGTGCTTTAATTATACAGTTCACTGCAATTATTATAATTTGCCTTAGTCTTAATCTGGACCGAGAGAAAAAGTTCCTATTCTAGCAGACTTCTTCCTCTAACATATATTACATCGAAAGACAACATAATCAGGGTAATCTGCCCAAGGTCTACAAGTCAATTGATTACCGTAATTGCAAATAAATGAGCTTCTTAGTAGTCCCATTTATTGTAGTCTCTTAATTGTCACGTTTTCTCTAAAATCCACTGTGAACCGATTGTACATGAGTATCAGGTACTGAAATTGGCGCTGCGACCTTGAAATCCCATAAGCTCTTCTGATTGGCTCGTCCATAAATTATAGTCTCGCCTGGATGAGTTGTAAAACCAACTAGATAATCTACTATTTTTCAGGAATTATATCTCATAATTTCGTATAAGAAACATACATAAATCTCATTAAAATGGTCAATACTACATGTTTAGTTTGGAGTCATGTTTTCATTTATCTGAGACATAAAAAGCTGCATGAATTAAGAAAAGTATTCACCGTTTACTGATTCTGTTGGGGATGTCGAATCCCCAGAACTTACTTGGTAAATAGCTTAATTTTGTAATTTTACTTTGAAAATTTGAATTTCCTTGTTTTTGCGTCAAAGGTGCTATTTTTACCTTCAAGTAGTATTTCCCACTTGTAAAATATCTTAAATGCTATTGGTCCGTTGTATCTTTGAGTGTGTTATTTTGTAATGCTGCACAAGGACAAATTATCGCTATATATATACGTTTGAATTTTTTCCCCTTACGACTTGCTTGTACTCGGCTGCTTACGAAATATATTTCCCCCTACTTCGCCTTGGACTTCTTCCTCTAGTTAGCTGGGCCTGGGACAACGGATTAGATTAGCCTATCGTGTCATTATATCATTGGCCTTCGTTCGTTACCAAGAAAATCGACTTAGCTCAAGCATATCAGATTCCTGCTTAGTTTTTAAATTCAATGTGATCATTGCAAAAATTAAAAAAAATTCTTGCTTTGAATACGTGTATATAAACATAAATCACCACATAGGAATAAACAATAGTTTAGTTGTCTCTATGATAGACCGGATCAAACCAAAAAAATAATATTTTGTTTCAAGACTAGACACGACAAGTGCTCGCATAAGCCAACATCGTGATTAAGAAGTTTAATTTTGCCGGACCATTACTCATATACAATAAGGTACAGGTATTTATAAACAGTTGTTTACGCGAAATACTTAACATTCACTGGCTGGATACTATCAGCAACAGCGTTTTATGGGAGAGGATAAATCAACTTCCAGGTGAGGAGAAAATTTGGAATAGACGTTGGGAGTGGGTCGGACATACATTAAGGAAATCACCAAACTGCAGCACGAGGCAATCGCTAACTTGGAATCCGGAAGGGAAGAGGGAAAGAGGAAGGTCAAAGAACACATTACGCTGGGAGATTGAAGCGGATATGAAAAAGGATGAATTTTAACTGGAAAGAACTGGAAAGGATTGCCTAGGACAGAGTTGGATGGAGAGTGCTGGTGGGAGGCCTATGCTCTTCCATGAGGGGTAACAGGCGTAAGTAAGTAAGTATTATTCATGTAACTAAGACGATCGCAATATATGTTCTGTTCAGATCAGTACAGCAACCTATAATTACTCATAAATTTTGTATATTGTCAACCACATTTTGCAAATAAAGCATTTTTCTAAGTCTTTGTTTTTTCTCTCTATAGACAGTTAAGCAAGAATTTAGAATGTACATTAATAATTGAAAAGAACTGCAGGAAACAACACAGGAGGTTGGATAGTAAATTAGAAAACAACTTTTCTTTGGATAGACAGTAATGTATTTTATAAAACAAGTTTTCTCGAATGTATTAAGATTATAAATGTACTAGTTAAAAGCCTGATATTAAAACCCAAGATTTCAACCTCATGTAAGGTTGTCAATCAACTGATGTCAAAATATGAACATAACAGCAACAACAAGCGAAGTGCAAAGAAGTGAATTTATTTCATAGATTCTTATCAGTTGCTTACAACCTAAAAACGATAATAATAATTAGTTATCAAGCAGTAGCACTATACTATTGCTCATCATATGCTAGGTAGTGGATACAATGCTGAGATTTTAAAACCCTTCAAAATAAACTGTACCTAGACAATTTCGAAATTACTACGTTACGTCAAGGCCATTATGATGAAAAAATTGCGACCAAACTAACGTATTCAATTGGAATTTTATATTCTTCCATAATTCACTGACGCTATATCTTATTTCACATTCGCAACAAAAAGTTCTTTTCCTGTTTTTGAGTTTTCTCGAACTTTACTCCTCTTACTCTGTGATTACATAGAATTCTACTGTTATTATGTAACTTTTTCACGAATATTCATTATCTAAGATAGAGTTTCAAGATGGCTTTCATCTAGAAATTTCATGGTTAGTAGCATAAAAATGTTCATCCAACTTATCACTTTACAATTCATCCATACTTGTTGTCGCTATTTGAACTTATCAATGGGAAAAAATGTGTTTAATATCGGAATCGAAAACAAATGACTGAAATTTCTTCGTGGATGCGCACTGCTAACTAGTCCCTTACTAGTTTGATGTGTGCTACTTATATGGATAGGTACCTGGCATCAATCGGAAGTGAAATGCCTGGAAGTAGAAAGTTAAGAAGATCGAAGAAAAAGAGAACAAGAACAGAAAATGATTTGTATGGAAATGAAAGAACAATAAAGTCTGAGACGATTGACTAATGTTTTACAAATGAAGTATTTACTATATAGTTCTCAGATTTTACTAAGACATAATGTAATTTCGTATCCGAATACATTCAATTGTTCCTACTTATGTTCTTGTTCACTACACTAGAATGAATTCTTTCAGGTTTTTAATTTTAGTCTAATAGTGATCGGTTCATGATCACATCATACTAGTCACTACTCATTAATCATTCAGTAGTAATATTTACGAAAAATATAAAGTTATCATAAAGTTAACAAAATAATCTTACCTGGTTACTTTAAATACACGTAATAAACGTGCACAACGTAATACAGATACACCTAATGGTGGCATAACTTTAGTTTGTATTAGAACAACTTCAATAATACTACATATAACAACAAAAAAATCGAATCGATTAAACATAAAATCAAAATAACATCGTATTCCTAAACTGTACATTTTAATTAACATTTCAATAGAAAACAGGACAACAAATACAATATTGGCCATATCTATAATAAAAATAAAAAAATGAGAGGGGGTAGGGGAGGGAAAAGAGAGAAATGAAAAAATAATAAGTACCGATGACAATATAGAAAAAAAATAAATACGTTGTCATGTGGAAAAAAAGACACAACCATAACTAAAACTCTGTTGTCATATAAATGGGAAAAAATTTTTTAAATACTAACTAATTTTATTGATCGATTCCATGAAGTGTTTTTTTTATGTTACAAAACTACCCTATTATGAAATTGGTTTGGTATAGAATGAAATTTTCCATAATGTATCCAAATAACATTTATATTATTAAACATTAATAATATACTAAGCAAATTTGGATATTAGCTAACAATGGAATCCAGGAAACGCGACACTTCGTCTTATTTGGGACTCGTCAGATGGATATACCTACGTCTCAGAGTTGATGTTCAGTCTGAGACTCGAACCCAGTACCATTCGCTTCAAACGCCATCGTGTTATCCACTCAGCTACTGAGTCCTGATAGCCACTTGTTTGTGCAATGGAGGAAGTTTAAATTCACTTAGTATTGTTTGTTTGTATCATCCCATTGATGTTTAGAACTGAAATTGTGTTATATCCCGATAACAATAGTGAATGGTAACTTTAGGATCCATTCATGGACAAATATTATGCATATAATTTTTATCGTATATTTGCTAAATAATTAAACTACTCATATTCATGTTCATTTCATTGTGAGCTTTATTTTGACCCTTGGACTATTATTGTACGATTTACCATTCCTGAGTTATACCGAGTCTATTGATTACTGTTCCTCCTATTCACAGTAACACTTGGCTGAATCTTGTACAAATATTATTTTCTATTTTATTGGTACGATGCGATCAATCTATTTGGTATATAAACTCAGTATGTTTGAAATACAATGATTCATACCACAGAGGCTGTTATTGATGTTCTGGACTTAACTGACTGGGCTAGGCAGAAGCAGGATCGATAAGCACTCTAGACTGCTCGTACGGTTTTCCTGTGTCACTATTCCAATCGATAATCCACTGCTCTCTGATTGGCGGTCTTATCATGTTCATACATTAACTGGGCATCCACTCGGTCACAATATATAACAAATTGATCCGTCTCTTATTGGCATATGTGCATACTGTGCGCATTGCCTCGATATAGCCTTAATTCACAAACATTGGAAGCAAAGATAAATAGTTAGTCTCTTATTGGCAGTTTCAAACAAAACAATACTATATGAATTTACATTAATAACATAGTCTCAGAATTAGTTAATTCTTTTTCATTTGACTTGAATACATAATATCTCGTTAATTTAGTATTTCAGTGGGCCAGTTCTCATAGTAGTAATATGAATTTACTTGGGAATATTCAAAAACCAGAATATCAATTGATGGAATAGTGTATTGTTAATCATTAATTATAAAATCCACAAGCATGTAAGAGACTAAGGACACTGGGGAGCGAGTGAGTGAGTAAAAGGTTGAAATATATATGTGTATTTTTTTTAGGGTTAGTCAATTGTGTATTAATTATTGATTGTCTCTGTTTACAACCAATGGAAGGATAGATAAAGTTGAGGTGTAGACATGCGTTCAATCATGTGTTTAATCTCACTATTTACTCGTAACACCACTTATGACATATTTGTTATGAACATGTTAAGTAATACAGAATTTTGTGCTCCTTAGGTATTTCCTAGGTCCAAGTAAAAGTCTTAGTGTAGGAACTATTTTGTTTAACTGACTCCAGTAAGCAATCTGTCTCAAGAATGAACATACATACTTTCCAGTAATTAGGTTCACAATAGATTTCCAATATTTTCAGACTTTTTCTATTTGTTCATCTGTTTGTATTTTGTTTCTGGAAATCATTTAAGTGTTTTAATGCATAAGAGCTTCATTGGAGTGGTTTGCCTTTACAATTTTGAAATTCATTTACTTAAGCAAACAGTTCTAATGTTTGTATACTTTTCAAACAATTGGAGACATTCTTAAATGAGATAATTTTAACACATAGATCTTCACATCAATAAAACAATACACGTGCCTATTCAAGTAGTTACCGGAATGACCAAACCATTAGATTAAACTTCGTATTAACCATGATTTTAGGATATAAAACTTGGCCAAAATTAACGATATGAACATTCATTTGTTTGTGTCAACCTGATTTCTATTAATGTTTTGAGAGTTCGGTATGATTAATATTGTTTTCCATAGATCTATCCCTGTCACTATTAGAAATAAATTGTCTTCGTAATTACTGACATTTAAGACCGCTCCATAAAACGTCTCAGTTGCAATAGGGGTTTATTGGTGCTTCTTGTGTGACTACATAAAATTCAAAAGGGATAGACCAACTTAATTAGAGCTTATTTGACATAATCTCTTGGATATAGCAATGTTCCTCATTTCAATAATGATGTAGACTATGAATAACAAGGAAATGGTTAGTAGGTCAATGGGTCTCACGATGTTATGTATTAATAAAGTGGGACAGCTATGTCGTTTTGCATTGTCTCTAGCGTCCAATTTTATGAAAGTAGACTTCATGACTTTTGAAAGAAATTCAAAATCACTCTTTGACTATATCTTCATTACCCTTGAGCACTCTTTAAGTAATATCAGTCATCGATTCTATCTAATCGGTCGTGCTTTACATAAATCAACCGTAAACAGAAACTCTTGATTTAAAGTAAGACATATAATATTATTACAATGAAATAGTAATAATCAAATTGCAATAGTGTATATATGTCAAAAACGTACCTTGAAAATCGTCAAGCCACAGCGGTTGTCCATAATGTTCTGAAGTGAGAACACCAGTATTTAAAAAAACAAGAACTATAACTATCCAGTAAAATGTCTGAGATTTAACAAGCCGACGACAAGAACGTCGACAACGACGGTTCCACCGCCGCGATCGCCTTCTAAAAGAAAAATTGATATTCTCTATAAGTATAGGTTCGGTAGCATATAACACAGTTATATTTGGTTTTCCCTGACATAAAGTAAATAAATATTCTCACAATTTACATCGCGCATTTATCTTAGTTAGACAACGACTGAGACCCAACGCGTCCCTTCATAATTGATAGATAAATAATAAGGAACTTTAAAGCGAAAAACCTTTTAGATAGTTCTTCCAAACTATTTATTTATATACAAACTTAAGAAATTTGTGTCACTGATAGATGTTAAATTTAAAAGAAAACAACCGTATGAACAAGAGGATTGGAATCCTGAACACAAAAAATTGTATCACTTTCCACAGAAAGAGCAGATCAATTATTATAGAGAGTCAAAATCAACAAGAACAATGTAAATATGCTAACAGTTAGATTCATGAATCAATCTAAGTTAGACCATCATTGAAAACCTGGAAGCACTGGACGTCCGTTTCGTCCTAGTACGTAGCTCCTCAGAAGTGCGCATCCGCGATCCCACACGTGAGACTCGAAACCAGGACCTTTGCTCTCACGCGTAAACTCCTAACCTCTAGAATGCTGAGCCAACACCCAACGGTGTTAATGTCTAACTTCATTCGACCCGTGATCTTGCACAACCTAAAGGTTAAGGGTTCATAAGAAAGACAGGCCATGGGTTCCAGTTGGGCGTGCGGGATCGTGAGTGCGCACAGCTGAGGAATCTCATACTAGGACGAAATGGCTATCCAGTGCTTCTGGGTTTTCAGTAGTAGTCTAGCTTAAATCGACTTGTGAATTCAATTTTTAAGAATACTACAATCTCCACAAATCCCCAAAACTGGTAAATATGAGTTAATGGATGGTTTCTGTTTCTCATTTTGAAGTCTTCTCTAATTTGTTCCTTCTCATAACAATGTTTTCCTGACTAACTATGAATAAAAATATTTCAATCAGTTTCATAGAGTACATATACTATTAACTAAAGCATATTAAATACAACAATTTGTTGCGTGTGTTTTGCAATTCTATGTATTATGGCGCAGGAGTAGATTGGAACAAAGCTAGGGATGGCCAGACCAAAACGTGGCACAAATCCATCAAGTCACTGATAAGTGGATTGAGCCATGTTGGTAAGTGTAGACTATCTGGTTGGGATCCGTCAGATGATAGCAATCGATGGTTAGAGACCTTGAATGACATGGCTCAAAATCGTTTGCAATGGAGAAGGTGCATCCACTCTTTGTGTTCTCTGACAAATTCTAATCTTCTGAATTCTTCATGTCCCTTTCCTTTTTCTCTTTCCGAATTTGTTTCATTGGATTATACACTTTGAATAACATCTTCAAACTCTAATCTTTCTGATTACTGCTTATACTCTTACTACTTCTACCCACTATAAGATTTGAATCGACAACTGCATCTCTGTGTGAATGTGGTATGGCACCTCGAACTGATGTACATACGTACGAAGTTCTACGTTGTGACTGATTGACTAACTGACTGACCAATTCTATTATATTAACAGTTCAAACGAAATTTTTTTGTTTTGAGTTTTCAGGTCAGTTTTATTAGTAGGTTAAATTTGTTTTCTGTACAATTTACATTCAATCATAATGATATGACATTTTGTTATTATGTAATTACATTTAGTTTAACATAAGAGATGTAATTATAATGTACCCCTTTTTAATAGAAGGTATATTTACATGAAAGTTAGATTAAAATAGAACAAAATAAAATGTATATCATATTTGAAAGTTCTGTATAAATTCTTCAAAAGCTAAGGAGGGGGGGGGAAATATTAACAATCCTTCAACCAATCAGAACTCATTGAAAGTTCTCAAAAATAAAAATCCATAAAAAGGCTACTTATTTTCATTCTTTCCTGTGATTGGATAAACATGATATTACTTATAAATTATATCATCTGCTTTGTTTTCAATGCTTCTAGAATAATTAAGATACCTATAATTATATGAATAGCTTTTTTTTTTTGATTTCCAAAACATAATGTAAAACCTTCAAGGAAAAATATTTCCGGTTTTTTGTTCTTTAACATTGAGTGTTGTGAAGTAGATTTTTGATTACTGGAGAGGTTTCTAGAAAGTCATTTTATAAAGTATTTCAAGTTTGAATCTTATGTTTTTTAGTACTTTGTATGATTACAAAATAAAATATAAACTACAAACTAGCCCTCGAATGCCCTGGTACTGCCGAGAGTGGAGAGAGTCCACTCTCCCTCTCCAAATGCTCTCACATAGCCAAGCCTATATAGCTTCTGACAGGGAAGTCAAACTCACTCCCTTCTCGTGGCATTACTGTTGTTTACCAAATTGAGAGGACGAAAAGCGAATATCCGACGCTTTAGCTGGGTTGGTGGACACGGAAAGTTCACCAAGAGGAGTTGGAAAACCCTGATTCCAAACCAACAGCGCACATGGGCTCCAGTATCCTGAAGGGAACAAATGGAGTATAAACCAATTATTGGTCACTGGCTACCATGGGACTGCATCTCCTTACGATGCTCCACTACCTTGTGTATCAGACCTTTAGGTCAAAGGCTCCGGGTGTGGTTCCCTAAGAAAACCGCCTGCTTCAGTTTGGGCATCTGGGCAGTATCACATCCCTCACACAAATCAAATTTGTACCAATATTTATGTGTTTAGGTAAAATAAATAAAAACACAAGATCATCAACACTGTCTGATATAACACATGTGGATAAACCACACAAGTGACTCTTACATGAAGTATGCGCTGGTGATAATATCCACAACGATAATCTAACATTACTAATCAAACCAGACAGCTAGGAGAAAACAATGTATCCACTTGAGATACAAATCTTCTTCATCATTTCATCATATTTACAGAATCGAATACTTGGTATAGTTTTATATAGTTGAGATCATGATTCAATTGAAGCTAGACCACCATGGGAAAGCTGAAAGCACTGGACGGCCGTTTCGTCCTATTGTGGGACTCCTCAGCAGTGCGCATCCACGATCCAGCCTCGCGAGATTCGAACCCAGGACCTACCAGTCTCGAGCCAGAGCACATAACCGATAAACCGCCGGGCCGGAATCCGACGGTGTTAATATCTAACCTCAACCAGTTCACGAAATCGCGTGACCAACTTCCATTGTACTGAGGTAAATACCTGTGTCTGCTTCACATGGATTAGCTCCACCGGTCACGACTTCTCACTAGAACTCGAGGAATTACCTGATGGAGCCAGTCACTAGTGAGCATATGATCATTATCAGAAGGGGGTTTTGTGGTAGGTCCTGGGTTGGAATCTCGTGAGGCGGGATCGTAGATGCGCACTGCTGAGTAGTCCCACAATAGAACTAGACGGCCGTCCAGTGCTTCCAGGTTTGCCATGGTAGTCTAGCTCCAATTGACTCATGATCTCGACTATATAAAATTACTAAAATCTCCACAAAACCCACTCCTGATACTTGGTATAGTATTAAATCAAATACGCCTATAGTCAAATACAGAAGACTGTGTCTATTTTTACATAAAAATATAGACTCTATTGTGAAAAACAGTGCATTCATAGATTCGTTTTATGTGTATGTGAGTTGATAAATAATTTACTGATACTTAAATAGTAGCATAACAACCGGTTGATATTAATGGATACCAAACACAGTTGTATTATTAATTTTACTTCCAACATAAATCAATCTGTTTCCTTATTTAATTGGTTGTATTTTGCTCAAAATATGCACTTACAATTCATAACTCTAAACGTAAAGAGGGAGTTCATCAGAAATAAATGATAGAAATTAAGATATTGAAATCAAATAACCCACCCTTTTAATGGAATACAGAAAAAATACTGATGTTGTTGTGATGATGACTGACTACGATGTCCACCACCGCCATCATCCAGCCCATGTTCAGATGGATCTTCTTCTTCCTCTTCGAAGTCATCAGTAGCTGAAGATGAGGTGGTCCGACATGCAGCACACCAATGAAATTCTGTAAAAATAAAATTTGAAAATCAAAGAACATAAATCAATAATGACGTAATACGTTGTCATTCAAGAGTAATTTCCCTATTACAGCATCAGTATAGAAATACTTAAAATTCATTAAATTATAGATTGACTTTGACAAGAAGACTATTTAAATGCAATCAAATTAAATTCCTTTAAGGATTAAGCTCAAAAACACAAAGTATTGTTAGTATACAATAAATAACTCAGGGAATCGACCGGTTGTTATTCATTCAATTCAATCAGTGAAATTGGCTAGATTGTTTAAAATGATCCAGGCAGGTGTATACTATTTAGTTCTTCGAGGGTTTTGCTAAATGAGAATGCACTTGCAAGAATTCATTACGTAAATCCAGACCTTTCCAACAACTTTGGTACTTTCATAATAAGACCATGATTGGAGCAAATCATTAGAAAAATAAAGTGTTTTCCAGTCATAGTCAAGGCACTAGTTTGTGAAAGAATAACCTTCTGAAGAAAAGAAGTTACTTTTTAGAGATAGATCCAGTCTATATGTTTATTGATACTCAAAATAATGAAACGGTTAAGATACCGTAGTTTTTTTCAGAATTGTTAGCTTATAATTTAACCATTAAGTAGTTCAGATGAATGGCTAAAGAGTGTTTACGATATTCATCAATAGTAACCAGGCTTTATTTAAAGCAACTTATACGAATCAAGATAAAGAGTTCAGGAAACAAATTTTTTTCCAAACTCGATCCCAACACTTGACAAGTCAATGGAAATAGGGACGAAGTGGTAGATATATTATGTGAACTAGTCTTCCATTCATTTCATATGGGAAAATCCAAGGGGTTAATAAAGGTTTAAAAAAGAATTTGTAAATATATGCAACTAAACAACGATCTCTTTTACCACAGGTCATGGAATAGCAAAATTTCTTGATAAACACACAATATTTTATTCCATCCTATGTTTGTAATGGTCGGATCGGTTGCTAACATGGAAATGTAAACCGATATAAATCAAGATGTTAAACGGTAAATAAAGACATTAATATAGTTGAAATCGTGAGTCAATTGAAGCTAGACCAGCATAGAAAACCTGGAAGCACTGGACAACCGTTCCGTCCTATTGTTGGACTCCTCAGCAGTGCGCATCCATGATCTCGCCTCGTGAGATTTGAACACAGGACCTATCAGTCTCTCACGCAAGCGCTTGACCTCTAGACCACTGGGCCGGAATCCAACGGTGTTAATGTCTAACTTCCCTGGTGGTCTAGCTTCAACTGACTCATGATTTCAACTATATAAAATTACTAAAATCTCCACAAAACCCCCTTCTAATAAAGACATTAATACCTTATAGAAGTAATGAGAAAAGTGAATACACGTGATTTCTTATAAAGATACATTAACTAGAACTGATAGTAATTTTAATCCTATATATGTTGACATGGTCGATGCAATTATCATAATTAGCAAGCTTTACTATCACTCAGTCACATAATCTGTGATGGAAAACACAGTTGGAATACCTCTTCATAAGATAATTACGATAAGTAATAAGATGAGTACAGTAAAATGAAAATAAAATGTCTAAATTTAGAAATAAGGAACAACCGCAAACAAACAACTCAGAACAGTAGAAAACTGACTAAAATATCAGTCTACTGAGCGTAGTGCTGAAATTATAGAATATACTTGCGATTTTGATTCAATCGTCTTTCGAATGTGATCCTAGATTTTCTACACACTCACTATCGAGTTTTCTTCAAAGAGACACCCTTTTTCGTTTTTGTACTGATCTTTTTCAATCACAACATGGACAGAAGACAAGTAACACTATTTCTCAAAAGCTAAACATATATAGTGGACGCTACTCACAAGAATGTTTATAAGTAGTGTATAACGGAACTTGGTGTTGTAGAACAGAGTGTATTCGTGTTTACTTTCTCTGGTCTGCATCAATCAAGGTCTGAAATAAACGTATCTCAAATCACTCTTGTTCCTGACTTATTCTATTATTCGGTGATGCGATTTAAGGCAAAAGGTAAATACAAAGTAAAGTAGAATATATATTTCATCAACATCTTTATTTATTTATTTATTTGAACACATAAATATTGGTACAAAGAAACACCAGATATATATGCGCTGCACAAATCTTATTTGATTTGTGTGAGGGCTGTGATACTGCCCAGATGCCCAAACTGAAGCAGGCGGTTTTCTTAGGGAACCACACCCGGAGCCTTTGACCTAAAGGTCTGATACACAAGGTAGTGGAGCATCGTAAGGAGATGCAGTCCCATGGTAGCCAGTGACCAATAATTGGTTTATACTCCATTTGTTCCCTTCAGGATACTGGAGCCCATGTGCGCTGTTGGTTTGGAATCAGGGTTTTCCAACTCCTCTTGGTGAACTTTCCGTGTCCACCAACCCAGCTAAAGCGTCGGATATTC
>NW_017386007.1:229191-233808 GCF_000237925.1 Schistosoma mansoni | reverse complement strand
GGGAGAGTGGACTCTCTCCACTCTCGGCCGTACCAGGGCATTTGGGGGCCACCAACAGCATCATCATTCGATGATTATGAATTTAGATCGACCGTGAGCACTGAAATAGTTTTAACAAAACACAATGATTATCATGTAAACTTTCTTCCTATCTCTGTAAAATCATAAACTATTTACACTTTAAACCAAATTACTTTTTTCTTTTTCATCTTCTTTATTTGTAGTTTCTTCATCATCACTAATATCTTCAGCTGCACTAATCCAATCTAAGTAACCTTGTACATCTTCTTCGAATTGCATCTGTTCCCTAGCTTTCTGATATTTACCACGTTTTTTGGCTTTTTCTCTCTCTTTTGAAAACTCTCTAGTTCAATGGAAAAGGAGGAAAGATAAAAAATAAATGAATACAAAAACCATGTTAGCTATTCATACATGATGCATATATTAGTCAAGTTTATATATAAATATCTCCAGTAATACTTTTAATACATTTCAACGTCGTACGACGAACTGACGTTTTTCAAACGAAAATACTTTTCCATTAAAAGACCATACTGATCCACATCAGTCTCCTGACAAATGTTTAAAGAGTACCTTTGAGATTGTACCAGCTCCATATACACGTATTAGATAGTAAACAATTAAACGTGCGATACTTTTAAGAAGAACAAGCGTTTCGCCTTATTCGGCAATTGTCAGCCGGGAGTGGCCGCAACCCAGAGTTGATGTTCACTCCAAGATCTGAACGCAGTGCTACCTACCATCAATTTCTACATAAAACTTCTTGTGATTTAGAGATAATATCGGGACACAAGATGCAAATATACCCAAAAGAGACTAATGAATTCCAGCCATAGATATTAGTGGGAAGATCCAAATAACTAATACATGTTATATTCTCGTGAACTGATAAGACCGATCGATGAAGACCGTTGCGTGAACTTATTTGACCTTAGCATATATAAATTGTAACTTTATTGTTTATACTGTATACATTAATATATGAGCAACAGTTACAATTTATCAATGTACATTTCCTATATATGAATGCTTGCCCATATCCATCTATCAATATTATCCCTGTCTATATGAACGATCGTGGATGCTCACTGCTGAGGAGCCCCATGATAAGACGAAACGGCCGTTTAGTGCTTTCAGGTTTTCCATGGTGGTCTAGCTTCAATTGACTCATGATCTCATCTATAAAATTACAAAATTCCCCACAAAAACCCCTTCTGAGAACGATATAAGTTTTGTCATAAAATGGAGTAGACGATTTAGCGTAAACCATTTCTGTTTGCGTGCATAGTTGTCTAATCATATGATTGCATGAAATATGATCTTTCAGGTACGTTTCTTATTTGGCGTTTGAATACTACCGTCGCACAACGGGAATAGCTGCAGTAATGTAAACTAAATTAAATGTGAGGTCTAACTTTCGTCTACATCAATTGGAGTCATAATAAAGGCTACAAGATCCGAATTTCTTACATCAATAAGCCACATTTATATCCTTGATTCTATTCTAAGATATTTATCTTCCAGAATGAAGTGATTGGTAAACACTAAAACCTGAATAACTAAGTAATTGTATTATTATTTTCCTGGAGAAGAGCAGTAAACTGTATATACAAGAAAGCTTTCCACATTTTCCGGGTATAACTCAAAGACTCATTTTTTCTCTTTGTTCTCCTAGTGCCCATATCAAACATTTTCCCCTGCTTGGTTTGAAATAAAAGATTTCGTGAAATGTTTGGATAATAGTTCCTTTTGAACAAACTTTCAATTATTTTAAATGATGAGCTTTCAACTCTAGGACTAGATACGAAATGGCACTGAATACCCTGGTGGAGTTACGTGACCGCTGATCTATTAATCATTCCGTTATAAAACGTTGTATTCAATGTTGGTTATCTTGACATAAGCTTTTTATTCTGATATATAACATTCTTTGCATGTTTTATTAATGGTAAAGAAGATTTCCCTCTGAACTTATGGTATAAAGAGGTTATGTGCTGACAGTATCAGCAACCTCAGTTTTTGCGTCTAATTCCTGTATGTTATCTATTCCCCTTTGCTGTTTTTTCATTATTTTCCTTCGAGTGTAAAAAAGCTAGCTTTTATACAACACAAGAAAATCTTTTATCAAGCTAAAACAGTAAATCTACTTCACTCGATGATGAGCAGGGTACACAACTGGCAAGTCACCCGCTTCACTTGCAACTTTCCCTTTTACATCCACAGCAGGACAGTTCACGTACAGAAAACCAAATACAAGAACTCTATAATACCTTACCTACCAAATATATCATTAAATAAGTGGTTGTAAGGGGAAAGCTAAACAAATACTTTTGCGACTAAATATATATACAGTAGTGATGAAAGTTGTGGTTTTAAATTATTTTGTAGCTTTACAATGTAAATCATATTTACAACATCTCATTCTGAGAAAACGAACCTTGCTCAATTGGATACATGAGAGTAAATAAAAAGATTATTATTATTATTATTGCCAGTATATGTTCAATTCCCGCGTATACGATCGTAGATGTATACTACTAAGGAGTTCTATACTAGCTATCCAATGCTTTCAGGTTTTCAATGGTGGTCTGACCTGGATTACCTCATAATTTCAATGAGATTATAACAATAGTACTTCTTATTATTATTACGTAGGAAGTGATTCTATTCAGAATATGAAGAGGAAGAATGAAACATTGAAAAGTTAGAAGACTAGTATTCGTTAAAATTAAATTTCATGTCAATATTATGAGTATTAAATTCATTTAGTATTGTTTGTTTGAATCTTCCCATCGATATGTTAGGACTACAACTGTCAGTCTCACATTGACATATGTGCATACTGTGCGTATTGCCTCGATATAGCTCTAATTCACAAGCATTGTAAGCAAAGATGAATAGTGGCTAGCAGTGGAATCCAGTTGGACGCGTGACACTTCGTCCTATTTAGGACTCGTCAGTTGGATGTACTTGCATCTCAGAGTTGATGTTCACTCTGGGACTCGAACTCAGTACCTTTCGCTTCAAACGCCATTGAGTTATCCACTTGGCCACTGAGTCCTGACGAGTCCCGAATAGGACGAAATGCGAGTCAAACTGGATTCCACTGCTAGTCACTATCCATCTTTGCTTACAATTATGAGTATTGTTTAACAAAGATGAATGGATAAAGATAATTTGATTATATAGAAAATAAGTAATACAGGGAAAGAAAGAGAGAAAACTAACTCATCTAATTAATTCAAGTTTACTAATTCTAAATTCAAAAAAAAGAAAACTTTTGAGAAACAGAAAGTTGAAAGAGAAAGAAATTAACATAAAAGAACAGTAACATATTGGGAAATAAACTATTTCCATAACATAAATGTAATTATAACTCCGCCTGTAGCTCCTCTGGGGGCTACTGCCGGTCCCAGGCCCGGGTAAGGGAGGAGGATTGGGCATGGGGTTAGCGACCCCATCCCGTAGAAAACCAACTCGCTAAAAAACGCTAACCAGAAAATTATTCAAATGTAATTATGGACCCCAGATTATCTATATGTACTACTGATACATTTGATTGTTAATAATAATTAGTCCTATCATTTAGAGTAACCAGTTATTATACTACTTACTATCTTCCAACACATAACATCGTATATCAGCCGTTCAATCATTTGTTTATGTGAAACTTGTTTGAGTATATTCAGTTATAGAAATGAATGTAAAGATATTATATTGTTTTAGACAGTCATGATATGGCTTTACATTGATAGAAATAACTGTCTTTCTCTAGATCATGAATTCCAGTGTTTTGTTGTGAATGTTTTTCATTCATTCACAGCGTTTAGTCTTTTTCATTCCTAAGACAAATATTCCGACTTGTTTGCTATGCTTGTTAACTTCAACTCGTTGTATTGATTCGATATGAGAATTTGGGCCGACTCAGATTTGTGTTAGACTCTACGTTGATTGGTACTGGCTGACATTAACAAAACTATAATTTTCATACTTGAAAGCATGAGTCAGTTGAAACTAGACCATCAAGGAAAACCTGGAAGCATCCATGACCGCGCCTCGAGAGATTTGAACCCAAGACCTACCAGTCTCGCGCCACAGCACATAACCGATAGACCACCGAGCCGGTCGGTATCCAGCGGTGTTAATGACTAACTTCAACCAATCCACGAAGTTTGAGCAACCGTTCACCAATTGTCTTCAGTGAGTTGATATCTCACAACAGACGTGGTTTGAACTCCACTGGTCACTGCTTCCACTAGAACTCCAAGAAGTACCTCTTGAAGTCAGTCGAAACGTCCGTCCAGTGCTTCCAGGTTTTCCTTGGTGGTCTAGCTTCAATTGACTCATGATTTCAACTATGAAAATACTAAATCTCCACAAAACCCCTTCTATAATTAATAAACCTTTATAAATCAATAATATGCACATAACACCACAGAATAAATGTGATTACTTAAAATTATTTTGTTAAATAATTATAGTTTTATCAGAAGGGGGTTTGTGGAGATTTCAGTATTTTCATAGTTGAAAGCGGCGGGCAGTAAGCTTCAGTCACCAAAACAAGAAAACTCAAGCAATCGATCGGACGGGGTGCCG
>NW_017386007.1:223653-228991 GCF_000237925.1 Schistosoma mansoni | reverse complement strand
CGGCCGTCCAGTGTTTCCAGGTTTTCCATGGTGGTCTAGCTTCAATTGACTCACGCTTTAAACTATTATAAAGGTTTAGTTTAGTTACCAATAGTTCTGTGATAAAATTGTCAAGCGAAACAACGAGATAGTTTGAACGCTTTCATCATTCATATATATTACCATTATCTATTGAGTTGAGAAAATTTGTCAGATATTCTTTTTTATTTATTTATTGACAAATTGACCACGTAGAAATATTGTGGAAGAATACCTGATAAATGGTTTCATACTTAGTGAATGAATGTTCAATTCATGTCTGTTATGGTGGAGAACTTCGATTAATATAACCTGCTCTACAAGAACAGTCGAACTGATAAATACAAAGTGAGATGGTCGTTCCAGATAATTGATTTTTTAGCCTCGGTATTGCTCTCGGGGTCGTAGTGCGGTGTGGTCTACTTATATCCAAATACGTAGTATATTGTGAGGGTCAGACATAGAATGTATTTTGGCAGAAGATCGATAAAGAAAGAACAGGAATGAAGCGCAATCGGTACGAAAATGCACAAACAATGAAATCAGAGAAGACGGACTGATATTTGTAGAAGGAACAGTTAAGATTGAGACAATTAATTGATAGTTTGCAAATTAACTGTTTACTGTATGGTTATCAGAATTTAGTGAGATGGTCTGTAATTTGTGCTTAATCGAATGTATGATTGTCCCAACCCGTGTTCTTGTTCAGTACAGTAGGAAATACTAGTAGGATTTTTCCACCATTTTCAATGTTCTTCAGACTGTTCTATGTAATCACCTCTGATTTGTAGGCGCATGAACAAGGATTTCTTAATCAGTGTTTGCACTTCATTTATTCTTACTTTCGTGGTCACATGTTTGTTTATAAACTTATACAGTATCCGTTTTCCCTAAAAGTGTTATGCAAGTAGTTTTGTTGTTTAATTAAATCCGTAGAATACAAGTTTCCTTTGTACTGTAGAGGTACAAAGCTAATGAAATATGTGTACTGCCCTGTTGAGATAACTATTTCGTTTAAATTCCTTCTTATCAACTCTTTTTGTTAATAGAACATCCAAAGAGGTTGTTCTGCCTTCCATCCATTTTTAAATAGATTTCGTGATTAAACTTGAAATTCACATTTAGAGTTCATTTCAGTAATAACTCTTTTGTGATATGATTTGGAATTGTAGTTTCTAATTCGTTTCTTTAGCGTTTTCAATGTACCCATTCTACAGTATACATGAGTGGGAGATTTGTAAATAATGACGTTACATCTAAAAATATCGTTGTTTATTCCCTGAAATTCTCACTTTTTATCTAATCAACAAATTGAGATCTATTCTCAACATTTTGCTTCACAAGTTTCTTGTGAAGTGGCTACGATGTGATTACCAACTACTTATCTGTAGTACGATGTAGGGAGTTCATGTATACTTAAAACTGGTCTCGATGGAATCCTCTATTGGTTTACCTTCGATAACTCATACAATTTGGGTAAATGAGTTCTTATCGGTTTAATTATTTCATATAAACGTGATGAAAATTATATGTTGGTTTTTGAATTTCTCCAAAGATCTAGTAAGGTCATTTTCTATCTTATTACTCAAATCCTTTTTGGTCAGTAGGTTTTCGATATTTTCAGTCAGTCAGCTACAACGTAGGAACAGGCACATTTATGCATCGGTCCAAGTTGCCATATATCGTTAGCGCAACAAGATGAACACCGGATTCATAGTAGTAGTTAATTTAGTGGTGGTAATATATAAAAGGTTGTATATAAGGATATAGTATAGGAAGGAAAAAAGTTATGAAGCAATTTTAATCTCAAGGTTTAAGGGAAGATAAAGAGGGTATACACCTACGCCACTGTGATCGATTCTGAGCCATGTCACCTAGAGTCTCCAACCATTGGTTACGATAGTCACGCGGACCCCAACCAAGTAGTCTGAATCTACCAACATGGCTCAGACTAGAAGTTAGTGATATTTTAATTTCAAATGATGTGTCTCCTTTAGACCTAGCCATTGTTTCGCAAAATTAGTTTGAAACTGTAAAACCTGAAGAGAATTTATTGTAATGAATATGCTTCGTTCATCTATCAGTGTTTTGATATGACAGGGATTTATAAACAATTACATATATACAGGAAGTACTTACCCACTTAAAACACCCAGTACTAGATTCATAACAAAGAATGATCCGATAATGATCATACTGATAAAGTAAATCCATGGATATAGCATCCCCTGTGAATCATTAACCTAAATTTTTAGAAAAAATATCGGATGAGAGGTGTTAATTTAGTCAAAGTGAAAATAATTCTCGTTAAAAGTCGATCTTGAAGGAATTCAGCCAGCGCATTCACATGCAACATGACCCCACTTTTTAATTAAAATACTCAGTTTTACTGAAATGAACTCTTAACCACCTGGTCTAGCGGTCTAGATGTTGAGTGGTGGCACGCAAGACTGAAGATCCTGATTTCAATCCCTACTGAGTAGTTTCATTTTAAAACAATACAGCTGTCTAGTGCTTCCCGGTTTACACTGGATCTCTGACTTTGTTTGGGTTGTGATATCAATAAAATTTTGAATAAGTCCTAAATTCTATGAGTGTATACAGTTTAGCAAAGAATAAAATGTATATCTTAACACAATAAATAATTTTATATTTTTACGTCACTAAATAGAGTGTGATATGTTTATGATGGATGTACATAAAATTTAACACACCTATACATAAATAGATTTTCGATCAAAATATCTCTGTATGATTTTAAGAAACGTTTTAATTGTATAAGGAATAAATAACTATATGTACATCATAAATACAACAGGTTCCAAGCTCACTAGTGACTTTTTCTATGAGGTATTTCCTGGAGTTCTAATGAGAAACAGTAACTGATGGAGTTCAACCAGATCTGTTGGGAGATATCAACTCACTGAAGACATTAGTGAATGGTTGCTCAACTTCCTGGATTGGTTGAAGTTAGAGATTGACACCGTTGGATGCCGGCCAGCTAAGTGATCTAGAGGTTAAGGGTTCGCGTGTGAGACTGATAGGTCGTGGATTCGAATCTCGCTAGGGAGGATCGTGGATGTGCACTGCTGAGGAGTCCCATAATAAGACGAAACGGTCATCCAGTTCTTCCAGGTTTTCCATGGTGTTCTAGCTTCAATTGACTCATGATCTCAACTATTAAAATTACTATAATATCCACAAAAAACTCCCTTCTGAATTATCAATGAAACAACAATCAATAAAAGTCAGTCAGCTTAGAAAGAAATACAATACTTCCAGAATACAAGTCAATTACTTTAATTTGTTAAAGGAATAATTACATATAAATGGTAGTGATAAAATATAAAACAACTAACCCAGTATAAAACTTGTGTCCAACCTTCCATAGTAATACATTGAAATACAGTTAGCATAGATAAACCAAAATTATCAAAATTAGTTATACCATAATTTGGTCCAACCCATCTTTCTGGTTGTGGTAATGGTGGTGTAATATTACCAGCTAAAATTGCTTCAGCTAATTGTTTTCTTTCAGCAACAGCTGCATAACTCATATCCAATTTAAAATCATAACAAATTGTTGCACCTGTACATAATGCACCACGTTGATTTAAACTACATGGTGATGGATTATCTTCTATTTCACCTTGAATTAAACAATAAGAATGATTCAAAACACAGTTAATTTTTAGTATAGACTGGAAACTCTAGGAAACATTCAGACTAAACTGAATAGTGTTCTTTTTATATCCCATATTTAGAATGTGAAGTAGTATACTACACGAAAGTAGGTCAATGTTAAAAATGAGATCAGTACCTTTAAAATGAATAGCTAAATTTTCGCAAAGACTTTGAAGATGATACACAGGTGAAGTTCAGGAAGCTCTAAGAAGCCCAGAAAGTGCCGGACATATTCCATCCAATCAGCTTTTGGAAGAATATTCTAGAATCACTACATGTAGCTTCTCTATTGAACAATGCTGAAAACTCCCTGTGTGCGGATTGGATAACTATAATGATAATTTCGTTTCTACTACAAAACTATGAATACCTGACAGTTTTGTACCATAATCAACACTGATTGGAATAACATTCCTTGTACTTGTCTTTTGTCTTCTGATTTGTGACTTGGGAGGGTTCTAGCATTCGAGTGCTCAAGTATTATGCAACAGACTAAGAATCTAAGTTCAAGCTATAACAAAGACGAAATCTCTTATCAGGATTCACAAATAATTTACCTTAAAAACGATATATCTCAATACTAATTTTATAATTATCATAATGTCAATTCAAGAGTAGAATATTTTCTTCGAATATTCCATTTCTATACCGATGTAACGTCCGGTATGTATGACACACACACAGGACTTCAAATTTCCACAATGTATTAATTAGAGTAAAAGCTTAATTATGCTATCTACATATCAGGTGTATAGAGAGAACATATTCTAAGTCAAGTTACAGTAGTGCTATTAGTGTAGTGAACAGAACACTAGCTGGGAACAATCGTATGTGTTTAGACACACATTTCAGAATATTACACTAAATTTTGTTAACCATACAACAAACAAATAATTTGCAAAATAACAATCGATTGTCTCAATCTTAACTGTTCCTTCTACAAATATCAATCCATCTTCTCTAATTCCATTGTTCGTGCATTTTCGTACCGATTGCGTTTTATTCCTGTCCTTTCTTTATCGATCTTCTGCCAAAATACATTCTATGTCTGACCATCACCATATACTACTTATATGGATATAAGTAGACCACACTACACTCGAACTACTGGGAGTACTCTATACATGTTACTATCTTTTTTCTTAAGCTTAAATTGAATAAATTTTGAACAAAATATTAAAATACATCCAATCATAACTAACCTGTTATAAAATCATAACATGTAGCATGTAATTTACCAGAGAATAATTCTAAGCCAACAATTGCATAAATAATGATTACAAAGATAACTAATAGTGCAATATGTAAAAGAGGTACCATAGCACGCATGATAGAATTTAATACAACTTGTAAGCCTATAAAAGAAATAAGAAGATAGTGTATTAGAGTAAGTAACTTTAAAAATATATGACATGTTTAAATTATTGGTAAATTTGAAACAACATAATGGGGTTCAATCTATTGAAACTTCTAAGATTATAAATAATAATCGTTTGTTCTTGACCCATTTCGTACTGTCTGACTTTGACATTTTAAATGATTGAATTATGTTGATCTCTGATCTAGAATGAGTCCGAAAGTCTGTGTTTCCTCAGCTCCAAAACCTTGGGGAAAGACCCATTTCCCTGAGTAAATT